>NC_056731.1:1032458033-1032460533 GCF_019279795.1 Protopterus annectens | reverse complement strand
CTGGTAAATCTAAAGTTTTAGGGAGCCATGTTGTTAAAAAGGAAGTAATATCATTACCTTCAATATTTTCTGGCAGTCCAAAAATCCTAATGTTATTGCGCCTAGATCTATTTTCCAGGTCATCCAGCTTTGTTTGTAAATGTGTATTTTGTTTCAGCAGAAACTCAATGTTGATTTCCTCTTCTTGTATTCTATTTTCCATGTCATTCACAGCTTCTTCTATGCCTGTCATCTAGATCTTCTGTTGTTGCAGGTCCATATGTAACAAGTCTATTTGTTTTGTAGTTTTTTCTATGAAAGTGTCTATTTTAGTATCCATTTTATCCATCTTAGCAGTAAGTTGCTGGACTATAATTATCAGAGACTGAAGTTCTTTCTTGATGCTGGAGTCTTGAGAATTTGTCTTACTGGAACTCATTTCAGACTGATAAACTGACAGGAAAATTTCCAGAGTAATTTCTGACAGGAATATTATTAAGATTTCCTTTCTTTTTTAGATATAGTTCAAGAACTATATAAAACAAACATATTTAGAAAGAAAATTACTTCAAAAATTATTTTTTTAAGTAATTAATTCCTGTCAATGTAATGAAATTGGTGGAGCTGAAGAAATCTGCTGCTATCCTGTGTTCATCCTTGGCCACGCCCCCCGGTCAAGTGATGTTTTGATGATATTCAAAGAAATGAAGTTATGATTAATAAAGTTAGGATCCATTTGTTTATTTGTTTGAATCAATAAAGGTCTTCAAAGGTCTTTTAGAATTTTGCCTCTTTAATAAAGTGAAATGTGACAAGATATTTCTTTCAGTCTAACAAGTACTGAGCATTGGCAATATTATTTTAATCACATAGCTGTGGGACTATTGTCACATGTGCCTGCTTGTATATGTATACATAAATGTTTACATGAGTGTATAAGTTTCTGTATAGTATGAACATTCACAAATCTCTCTCCCTCTATACAGTGGATATAAAAAGATGTCAAAAAATGAGATCACAATAAATAATTTCACAACTTTTCACCACTTTAATGTGAGCCATGTTGTTGTTGTGTCTTTCGGCTTTTCCCTGTTAGGGGTTGCCACAGCAGAGCTCTGGTCTGCTAATTATTGGCAGTAGACTTTTACGTGCCGAGTTGCCAGCTCTGATGCACAACCTTCAACGAAGGTACGCCCATTCACACATGTCTCCACACAGAAGATGCTTTAGCTGAGAATCGAACAGGACAACGTCTTACTGTGAGGCGACAATGCTACGGCAGCACCAGCACCGCAGTACACTTTAATGTGAGCTATATCCTATACAATTCAACTGAAAAACAAACAAATCTGTTAGGGGAAAAATATAAAAAATAAAAAATGTACAATAAGCTGGCTGCATAAATCTGCACACCCTTAAACTAATACTTTGTTGAAGCACCTTTTGATTTAATTACAACATTCAGTCTTCCTGGGTACAAACCTACCATCAATTAAAGAGACTCTAATAAACATCAAATAAAGTTGAGCTGTCCTAGTAGGATTTTCCTGACATTCACTCTGTTGCCTGCTACAGCAAAAGTCATGGTTCACAGAGAGCTTAAAAAGCATCAAAGGGATATTATTGTTGAAAGGTATCAGTCAGGAGAAGGGGAAAAAAAATTCCACAGCACTGGATATACCATGGAACACAGTGACGACCGTCATCAAAAAGTGGAGAAAATAAGGGACAATGGTGATGTTGCAAAGAACTGGACAGCCCTTCAAAATTGATGAAAAGACAAGATGAAAACTGGTCAGAGAGGCTACCAAGAGAACTACAGCAACACTGAAGGAGCTGCAGGAATTTCTGGCAAGTACAGGTTTTGTATTACATGTGACAACAATCTCCTGTATTCTCCATATGTCTGGGCTATGGGGTAGGGTTGCAAGATGGAAGCCTTTTCTTGCAAACAAAAACATCCAGACCTGGCTAAAATTTGCAAATCAATACATCAAGTCTCACAAAAGCATGTGTTATGGTCTGAAGAGGCCAAGGTTGAACTTATTGGCCACAGTTCCAAAAGGTACATTTGGCACAAAAACAACACTTTGCATCACCAAAAGAACACCATTCCCAAGGTGAAGCATGGTGGTAGTGGCAGTATCACACTTTTGGGTTGCTTTTCTTCAGCTGGAACCGAGGCTTTATTCAAGGTGGAGGGAGTTATGAACAGTTCCAAATAGCAGTCACTTTTGGCCCAAAACCTTCAGGTGTCTGCTAGAAAGCTGAAGATGAAGAGGAATTTCACTTTTCAACACAACAATGAAAGAATGGATTCACCAGAAGAAAATTAAAGTTTTGGAATGGCCCAGCCAGAGTCCAGACCTAAATCCAATAGAAAATCTGTGGGCAGACTTAGAGGGCTGTGCACAAGAGATGCCCTTGCAATCTGACAGATTTAGAGAGTTCTTGCATGGAAGAGTGGGCAAATATTGTCAAGTCAAGATGGGCCATGCTGATAAGACTCCTACCCAAGAAG
>NC_056731.1:1032448033-1032455533 GCF_019279795.1 Protopterus annectens | reverse complement strand
AAATATTTTGTGGAATTAATAGCAAGTCCCTGACTAAGACAATAATCTATGTTTGGGAACTGCACCCACATCTTTGCTCCTGAATGAATCACAATACTTGGTTTACAAACAACTCCCTGAACCTCATAAACTGCAGATGCTAGTTGGCTCCATGCATTTCCTGCAGACTCACCAAATAAAGTCCCTGCAGCTTCGGTCAAAAGCCAGGAATACTCCATTTGGTTTATCTGCAGCCGCCTTGGCTGCCAAAAAAAACAAATGATTAGCCCAAGATCTATAATTTCTTGTTCACTGTAAAAGACAAAACAGATAGCTATAAGTATTGGTTCAACATAGTTATACTTAACTCCAACTAAGCTAATTTAAGGAAAAAAAAACTATCAGATGATTATGCACCTGTCCTTTTAATCACCTGAGTTGGATCTCCCGTACTACACTAACTGCAGAACTTACTATTGTAGAAATAATAATACCTTTCACCAGAAACACCTTGCCTCACCAATGCTCATCTCAACATCAGATCTGAATCCACTTCCAATATTCTTAAACTCTTCAACTCTCTCTTCATTTGAATGAGCCCCTATTCTAGACCCCACAGATCGTAACAGTGCAGCTGAGCTCCTTACACACACCCTTTCCAGCTATGAGACAGACACTTTCCCTTAATTTTTAGATTTTCTAACTGTAAACCCAAACAGTGTTTACCATGTGAGTTAAAATCCCTCCTCTAATTTTGGGATACATCCTAACATTCCTGCATATCTAATCTCACTGTAGAGTGATAGACCTTCAAAATTCTCTTAAATATATCCATAGGAAAATTTGGAATGAAGTCAATAGCCTCACAAGACACAGCATGCCTCACACTTCTAAAAGTACTTCATTCTGATCGTCTGCAGATGACCACCATGCACCAAAATGTGCTGCAAAAACCTGCATGAATTCTTTGTCATCACACCCACAATATCTTCATCTCCTTCATTTCTAACAGATCTCATCTAAATATACAACCCCATTACTAGAACAGATAGAGATGGAAGGTCTCCCAAATATAAGTAACTTTCATCCATGGTTCATATACCACTGCTGGGACTTCGTTGTTGCCCTCCCTAAACCAAATCTTTAATCTTTGTCTTACTGCCAACACCATGCCTGTTATATTGAAATCTATTAAAGTAAAACCATCACCAAACAAATAAAAACAATCCATACTCCTATGACACTATTGCCCCATTTCCATCCTTGCAGCCCTATGAAATATCTTTGAGAAAGTTGTCTAATTTCAACACACAAAATATATTATGAAACACCACCTTCTGATGCAAGAGTAACATGTCTTCTGGTCAGAGAAGCACAGCCACTACCATCTGGTCTCTAACTGATGAAATTCTTTCCTGTCAATGTATAAAGCGGTGTTCCCTGGTACTATATTTATAGACTTCATCCTTGCATTTGACTTAGCCAGTCCTCCAAACTTAAAATCCACCTTTCAGAACTAGGCTTTAGTCCTGATACCATCACTTAGTGTCAAAGTTGTCTGACTTACCACAATTTCTCAGTGAATAACTCTTGTATCTCTCTCTCCTCTTGACTCCTTAAAGGAGTACCTCAAGAATCCTTTCCCCCTTTTGTTCTCTGTATACACCAATAAACTTCTACTTGATCTTCCTTACCTTCCTGTCATACTATACATAGATGATATGGTCCTCTACCACTCCAACCACTCCATAACAACTTTACAGCAAGATCTTCAGTCTGGCTTCAGTTGCTTCAGTGAGTATGTTACTACTATTAACCTCATACTTAGTGCACTTAGGTGCATCCACAACTAAATCTATGCTTGTTGGTAATAAAAACCACAGCAGTTCCAAGAAATTTTTAACAATTTATGATCACAACAACCCTTCCTAAAAGCAAGCCTCCTCCTTCAAGCATCTTGTCTTATGTCAGACTTCTCACTCAGTTTACACTTATATCTTTATAATACACATAAAAATTAATCTTATACTTTTCTGGGCATAAAAATATTCCCCTATATCTCTCTCCTCCAGCTCTGTAATAGACAAAGGAATCCTATTCCTCAGCTTAAATTCAGACTCCCTCTTATACCAGCAGCTTCTACTAAAAACTCTACCACTATTCAAATACTAGAAAACAAACTATGCAGATTTATTATACATTCTCCAAGAAATGAACCTCACTATATAACACTAAAAGGGCAAACTGGCTCTCAGTTAACCAAACAGCAGACCTCCATGAACATACTTTCCCCTCATTTAACCTCAACACTAATAAGACACTCCCCCACATAAAATCTAAGAATGTTCAACTACTCAGACCCTAAAACACAAATCCCATAATCCAAGCTACATATCTCTGACTATGCATTGACAGGTCTAAGGCCCAAATTGTGTGAGTTTCCCCCACCTAGAATTAAAGACTCCTCCTCTTATTCCAAGTTTAATTCTCTTCAAAAATTGTATTTAGTTAAACAACCCCTCAGGTTACATCACTTAAGTCTACGTTACTTATTTTCCACTCTAAATCAGCCACTAAGATCCTTTGCTCCTTTTCACATCTCTAGTTTATTATACTTTAGTTTCTCAAATGTTTTGAAATGTTTTTACGTAATGGAAATTAATACACTGGACTTTCAATGTGTTCAAAGCAGTACTGCATCATTCTACTGTTTTACTGTCACTTGTGTAGTATTTTACTTTTGTTTATTTTGTATGTCTGGTCAAGTCCTGAAACTGAAAAAAAAAAAAAAAAAAACTATGCTGATCAACTGATGACAAATTCACTCAAGCTTTACCTCAACTCATGTGGCAAACAAAATCTCCACATTCCTTTGTAGCAGCACTTGCTATACTTTACCAAACTAACCAGCATTAGACTTATAACTAGATTGGGTCTATATCAGCATTTCGAAAACGTAATAGGTAGAATCACGAAATTTCAAACTGAAATGATCGACCTATTACATTTTTGAATGCCGATAAAAAATTACCCCCCAAAAGACTAAAGGGTGTAGACAGGGTGCAAGCCCCCCTGCACCCCCCACATCCTCCGCTACTTAGATATACCAACTCTGAGACCACACTACAATGAGGTAAATGGAAATCTCCCCTTATGGAGATTTCTATTTACCCGTTTGATGTTCTGCCCTTTCGGCATTCTCGATGCGACAATATCAAATTCGATATTGTCAGCATTTGAGATGCTGATAGGGACCCACTAGATCAATATAGCATCCTCAATTCTGTGTAAATTTCACCATGTGAAACTCCTTAAGAAATCTCTAATTTGAAACAATTTGTCATACAAGAACACAAACACTAAGCTAAGCATATGCCTACCTAAAGGACGTTTTTTGTCCTTTACATTTCTCTATTTTTTACCAGCCCTTTAATATTCTTAAACTCAAGCAATGCAACCAAACGCACTGCTGTTGTCCTCGCAGCCCCATCTAGCTCCCATTTACACACTGCATACTCAAAAACTGACATTGTTAAATACAACCTATCCCACAAAGGCAAACCATCCATCAGAGACAAAAGAATTAATATATGTAACTGTACTCCTTCCTTTTAATCATAGCCCACAAATCTGGAATTAACCAATCTGTTACAAATTCACAGCATTCCATATCTCATTCAACAGTGCCAATGGATGCTTCTCTGGTTGTGGGGTTAAAGCTCAAACCCTAAGGGACTAAATATATGATAGACTCTCAATTAACTTGTTCAGCCTTCCAAGTATATGCTTGGCTGAAAATGATAAACTTATCCTGTGACTATGCAATATCAACTTCCGCAGTAAAGCCTGACTGTACCTGACTTAGCTGATTTCTTCAACAGAACTTGTATTACTGCTTCGCTATCTAAGTGCAACACCATTTTCCTGTTACACAGCTCCTCTTGTCATACAGCTGAGTCAGTTCCATTTGGCATCAGATCCATAAAAGGTAATACTCTTCTTCCTTTTGGCTGTCCAATCATGGTCCGTTTCAGAGGTGCAGCTAGCTTTTCTATGGCTAATCCCTGTAGTGGAGCCCCACCTCTTCAGCTCTTTATTTGAAGTGCAAATAAAAAAAGGTTGCTTCTTGTACTAGCCACTAACCAGGTGTCTTGATAGAAACACACCCTCCCTCCTATCCCAGCATTTCAATGGAAGTGCAAGAAAGATATATAAATAAATAAAAAAGTCCATGTTCTGATGCTTGCTTCTCCTGAAATGGAGCCAACCAGACATCCAGATCCTGTTTCTGCATCCCACCCCTGCCCTCCTTATCCGAGGTAGAATTAAAAAAAAGTCTGTGATCAGTTTCATATGGTCCTGAAATGCAGGAGCCATTCAGGTCCCATTTATGTACACTTCCCGTGACCCTGTTTCCTCAGAAAAAAAAATATATATATTTTAAACTGTAGCAAAATGTAGAGCAAGAAGTTACTAGAGTTTATAGTATGCACATAATGCTATAGCAATCAGCTTTTATATATATCATTGTAACGCCATTAGCACAAAATTGTAAACAACTATTTAAAAACTTAAGAAACTTGTGCTATGTTGGAAGGAACATAGACACTAGACTATTCTTGGTGTTTTGGTCAGTCTTTTATTCATTTAAATCACATTTTGAGCACTCTAGAAAGAAGTTTGACTGAAAAGTTTACAATGCATGAAAGCACTCAAAATGTGGGTTAAATGAATAAAAGACTGACCAAACACCACGAATAGTGACTATCTTCCTTCCAAAATAGCAAAAGTTTCTTAAGTTTATATATATATATATATTTATATATATATATATATATATATATATATGTGTGTGTGTGTGTGTGTGTGCATTTTATATATATATATAAATTACTACTCATTGTGTATTTCCCCTCTAATATTCTATATTATTCTACATTTTTTGTTAGCTCTCTCCTCACCAAATAATATCTGTACACTTTTATTTTCTCTTTCTCTCAATTATGGTTATTATCTGCACTATAGTATGCAGCTTAATATTTTGTATTTCATATTAATATTGTTGATGATATTTTTGCCTATACTTGGAGCTTTTCTTCCCGGGCCTCTACTGAAAATGGACATGTATCCAGTTAGACTAGCCTGGTCAACAAATGTAAATAAATAAATAAATATATATATATATATATATATATATATATATATATATACACACACACACTCTTTAAAATGTAGCAAACTGATTTATGCTAATATAGGAAGCAGTTACAACAGTTTATACCATGAATGGCATGAATGAAATATTACAGTGCTCTAGTTTGATTAAAAAAAAGAAACAGATATTTTTTTTTTTCTTTTAAACTGTAGCAAACTACTTGCTACAAATGTAGCTAGCAGTTTCTACAGTTTATACCTCAAACAGAGCTCAATAGAGCTCAGATTTTGTTAAAAAAACAAACAAAAATTAATTTTCTTTTAAACTGTGGCAAACATTTTCTACAATTTAGACGATACAGGGAGTGCTGCAGCATGCCTGACTGCAAATGCAATACTCTCTCTTTTAAAAGCAGGTACAGTGGATATAAAACGTATACACAGCCCTGTTAAAATACCAGGTTTTGCGATATAAAAAAATGAGACCACAATAAATAATTTCAAAACTTTTCCCACCTTTAGTGTGACCTATAACCTGTACAATTCAATTGAAAAAAAAATCTGTTAGGGAAAAAATATAAAAAATAAACAACGTCCAATAAGCTGGTTACATACGTGTGCACACCCTTAAACTAATACTTTGTTGAAGCACCTTTTGATTTAATTACAGCATTCAGTCTTCTTGTGTACACACCTGCATCAATTAGAGACTCTGATTAACCCCAAATAAAGTTCAGCTGTCCTAATAGGGTTTTCTTGACATGTACTCAGTTGCCTGCTGTAGCAAAAGCCATGGTTTGCAGAGAGCTTACAAAGCATCAAAGGGATCTCATTGTTGAAAGGTATCAGTCATGAGAAGAGTACAAAAAAATGTCCACTGTATTGGACACATCGTGGACCACAGTGAAGACAGTCATCAAAATGTCTACAGTAGTCATCAAAAAGTTGAGAAAATATGGCATTACAGTGACGTTACAAAGAACTGAATGTCTCTCCAAAATTGATGAAAAGACAAGACAAAAACTGGTCAGGGAGGCTGCCAAGTGACCTACAGCAGCACTGAAGGAGCTACAGGAATTTCTGGCAAGTACTGGTTGTGTACTACATGTGACAACAATCTCCCGTATTCACCATATGTCTTGGCTATGGGGTTGGGTTGCAAGATGGAAGCCTTTTCTTACACAGAAAAACATCCAGGCCTGGCTAAAATTTGCAAAATAATACATCGAGTCTTCCAAGAGCATGTGGGAAAATGTGTTATGGTCTGATGAGCGCAAGGTTGAACGTTTTGCCAACAATTCTAAAAGGTATGTTTGGCACAAAAACAACACTTACTCTTTGCATGACCAAAAGAACACCTTCCCTAAGGTGAGGCATGGTGGTGGCAGTATCATGCTTTGGTGTTGTTTTTTTTTCAGTTAGAACTGGGGCTTTAGTCAAGGTGGAGGGAATTATGAACAGTTCCAAATACCAGTCACTTATGACCCAAAAACTTCAGGTGTTTGCTAGAAAGCTGAATATGAAGAGGAATTTCACCTTTCCACATGACAATGACCTCAAGCATACATCCACATCAACAAAAGAATGGCTTCACCAGAAGAAAATTAAAGTTTTGGAATGGCCAAGCCAGGACCCAGACCTAAATCCAATAGAAAATCTGTGGGCTGAACTAAAAAGGGCTGTGCGCAAGAGATGCCCTCGCAATCTGACAGATTTGGAGTGCTATTGCAAGGAAGAGTGGGCAAATATTGTCAAGTCAGGATGTGCCATGCTGATAAGACTCCTACCCAAGAAGACTGAATGCTGTAATTAAATCAAAAGGTGCTTCAACAAAATATTAGTTTAAGGGTGTGCACACTTATGCAGCCAGCTTATTGTATGTTTTTTTATTTTTTATATTTTTTCCCCCTAACACATTTGTTTGTTTTTCAACTGAATTATATAGGTTACAGGTCACATTAAAGGCGGGAACAGTTTTGAAATGGTTTATTGTCGTCTCGTGTTTTATATCACAAAAACCTGCTATTTTAATAGAGTGTGTAAACATTTATATCCACTTTATATACTAAAGAGATCAGCATTGGTTTTGGATGTCTGATTGTGTCCCCTAACACTTTGCACAATTGTCAGTTATCCCCCTCACCCAGCTGTACGCTGCTGCTTGACTTCCATGTTTGGGTAGTCTTCCAGCAGTGCCTACTTTAACATGAGAGTGCAATGACTGGCATACAGGCCACTCCTTGAGCAATCAATGAGCCATTTCACCTCTGAACATTTCTCTTTTGCACTACTTGCTAAGTACCCTGCCATACCCAGCTTAATCATGTCCTGTTCCGTGGACAATGCTTAGAAATCCAAATCCCTATC
>NC_056731.1:1032298033-1032443033 GCF_019279795.1 Protopterus annectens | reverse complement strand
TACTTTCTACTTCTTTCCATATTCATTTATCAATCACACTCTCCATAACTTTCATGAAATGTTACAGAGTTTGATACCTCTGTACTGACCACAGTCACGAATGTCCCCTTTCTTCTTGTATGCTGGCACTAACATGTTTATTCTCCAGTCATCTGGGATACACCTTTCTGGCCACACTACTATGAGTACCATCAGGAGACATTTCTCCTTTGTCCCACCTAACATCTCTCTCATATCTGCTGTTATCTCATCTGAACTTGCTATTTTCCCTGACTTCATTTTCCTTAGCGCTGTTCTTTCTTCTTCTGGGGAGGTTCCTCCTCTCCTTTCATCTTTAGCTGTGTCTGGAGCAGTACAGGTTCTATGAGGGTTTCTTCATTGAGAAGCTGATGGAAGTACTCCTTTCATCTGCCTTTAATGTCCTGTGAACTGATATGCCGGTCATTACCTGCATTCCTTGAGAAGGGTGTCTGACTGTCTTGTTTATCTTTCTGTCTTTCCTTGCAACCTGATATAGTTTCTTTGTGCCAACTAATTAGTCACTTTTCAGAAGTTGGTAGAGTGCCTCTGATGCCCTATTTGTTGCTACTTTCTTAGTTTCTTTGTTAGCCACCCAGTATTCCTTCCTTGTCTGGTCAGTCTTCTCTACCTCACACTTTTCCTGCACTCCTTCTTTCTTTTGATGACTTCTTGGGTTTCTGCATTCCACCACCAGCTTTCCTTATATACCTTATTTGCATATCTGTCTTGTCCTCATATGAGTTTACACATGCTGTTTTAAAACACTGTCATTCTTCTTCAACACCACCTATTTCTTCTTCTTGAGGTGCTAGAGCCCTGAGTAATTCTTTGAACTGTTGGGCTTTCTCTCCCGTCAACTTCTGGATCTGTTGACCTTAGAGCCTTGTGTGACCACTGATTGCAGATGAATGTGGCAACAAATTATTTATGCTGTGGGCTGAGTGTTTAACTGGGTATGACTTTGTAATCACTGATTCTACCCCAGTGCCCTTTCTTTAAAAGCAGGAAGTCTACCTGAGTTGCATGATGGACATTCTTGTATGTGATCTTGTGACTGCCTCTTTTTCTAAACCTTCTGTTTCTTACCAGCAAGCTATTTGTCAGACAGAAGTCTAGAATGGCCTTGCTTTCTTTATTCCTGTTGCCTAACCCATGTGGACCCAGGCAGTTTTCATATCTTGTTCTGTCTTTCACATTACCCATTATCAGCACCAGTTCCTATTGTACTGCTTTTATCTAGTAGGTCCTGCAACTCCTGTCTGAGTGCAATCTTTTTCTCACTATCAAAACCCTGCTGTAAGGCATAGGCTGAGATTATGAATACTGCCCTATGATTACACTGGACTGATTGCCATAAGTCTAAAATTCTGATGACATCCCTAAATGCCTTTTGATGCCTACCCCTCATCACATTTCCCATACCATTTCTAGCCTTTCTTCCTCCTGAGTGGTAAGACTCAAGATCCAAAGCCCATCTTGCATTCTGGATACATAGGATATCCAGCTTCCTCCTTAGCAACTTCCAAGCTCCTAACTATGAACCTGCATTATGTGCAGCAGTTCTTACTTCATGTTTGGACATAAAAACATGTTGATTGGTTTTATGTCCAGCTTTTGCTGAAGAGCCCTATCCCCGGCTGGCCAGTAGATTATTGACTCAGTGCTGCTGAGCTTTATGGTGAACAGACACTGGCCACTAGGGGCACATACTCCTCTCCCACCAATGGTTCCTGACATAAGTCGGAGTAGGCTGGGTCCTCTGCCTACTTATTACCATTAAATACCCATGCCCATTTGATGACATTTGTCAACATGACCAAATCATCTGGAGCCATATCTTTACACTGTCACATGGCTAATCCTGCCACAGCATGCACTCTGTAATTTGTGTTCTCCTGTTTTGAGGATACCACAGACCACAGTAGATGCCGAAAACAGTTGGTCTATACAACTCTTCTCCTTATACAGCACCAAGTTGAGTCTGTTTTGCTGCCTGCAGCTCCATTCATTGGCGAGTTTGAGATGGAAACATTCAGCATGTTTTTCAGAGGTGGAACGAACCACACAGAGAAACAAGGAGATAATGCAAATTCCAAACAGGCATTGCCCAGAAGTCAGGATTGAACATTGTACCTCTTCCATGGGAGTCAAAGGCCTTAAACATTATGCTGACTGGTCTCCCTTAATATTTGTTAAACTAACAGCTATTGATATCCTACAGGAATTCGGCAGCCTCTTCGAACACAGCACTTCTCCTCTTTCTTCTCCAATAACCCATTCTGCTCATAGCTATGACAATCTGCTCTCCTAGTTCATATTTCACTGCAGGGGACCACCTTGCCCAACTTCTCACAAATATTGAGAAACTCTGTCTTGCTAGAAACATCATACCACAAATATGGAAAGCAACCCTTATTAAGTCACTCCCCCAAAAATGTTACCTCTTATATTTGTCCTATCTCTATTTTACCAGTCTAGGCACAGTCCTTGAAAAAATGTCTGTACTCAACTATCTGAATACATCCAGCAATACCCCCTCCTCTTCCAAAAGCAACGTGACTTCTGTCTCAGTGGAAGCACCATGCCAGCTCTATGAACCCTCTCATAAAAATCTCATTTGGCCTCCAAAAATAAAGAAAAAAGTTCCATTACTCTCAAAATCATTTCTGACTCCATCTGTTGGTTCATCACTATCTTACCTCCACATGAACAATGTATTCTCACTGAACAAATCTAAATTACTCCCAAATAAATAATCAGACAGCCTTCTAATAGAATATCAGCTGCTTAAGTTGCTACCTCTTGAAACCTTCTCACTTCTTGCTGCCAAACTTCATGATAAAACTCGTGGTATAACTTGTGTCCCAACGCTCGGACTAAGACCTCACACAACAATGAGAACATTCCTCCATTGTACCAAACATGCCTAGTCTATAATTGTTCTCACCCCACCTTAAAGAAACCTTAAACTCTTCCAAGTTTACAGTGGGTCTTAAAGCTCACCTTCAAATACAAGCAAAATGCTTCTACTTTCCCAGAGGACGCATCACGTAAACTCTCTCCCAGTATATAAACCATTCAGTTCTGTTACGCACTTAATGCTCTATCAGCTTAATCACTCATCAGATATAGTCTCCATAAGTAAATTCAAATTTATTACAGTTCTTGTATATTTTCTCTCATGCTGCTTAACTACCAAAATTGTCTTATAACTGTATATTTTTTTTAATCTTGTCTTTAACTATTCGTACTTCTTGGTTATTCTCTGTACATTCATTTCTCATTGTAGTGCTTTTATTGTCCAATTGTGAATAATGTTTTAACTGGGCTGTGACTGTAATTGATCAGTTCTATTCAGTGCAATAATCCAATAAACAAAATAAAGAAATAAGTAAATTTGTAAGTAACTAAGTAAACATTTAATTACATAATTAATTAGTAGTTGCAGTTATGCACTATTTTTTCATGTCTAATGCCAAGCTACAGTTAAGGATGACAACTGCTGAGAAGAGCCATATCTGTCAAGTGATATTTATAATTATTGCTTCTGCTCTTACATATATAAATATTTATAATATGTATATTTTGAGAGGGTTTTTTTTTTTTTGTTAAAAGTACATTGCAATAATACATGTTTGGTATACATTGCAGTACAATATATATATATATATATATATATATATATATATATATATATATATATATATATATATATATATATATAGCTCACTAGCATATGTCCGAATCACAAAATATCCAACACACATACACAAAAGCGCGTAACATCGAAAAGCGCTTCCGTGTATGTGTAGTCCAAAAAAAAATATCTACATTTCTGCAGGGGGGCTTCACCCCCTGCACCCCCCACACCGCTCCTACTTTATTATTCTCACTCCGAGATTGCACTACAGTGGGGAAAGGGGAATTTTCCCTTACCCAAACTGTAGTCCGATCTACGAAACAGGCACACATACACGGAAGTGCTTGTCGATGTTAAGCGCGTTCGTGTATGTGTGTTCGATGTTTTATGATTCGGACATATGCCAGTCGAGCATGTGTCTGGATCCCATATATATATTTATATATATATACATTATCTGGTTTATACATGGGTTTTTCATAAATTGTACCGACTGATAAGGCAGAATTGGTAGCATAATTATAAAAGTGTGCAGGGTGGCTACAGACAAATGTGGGAAAAGATCAAGCTGGGTCAGACAAATGAGCACTAGTCAATCAAACTGGTCATGTGCAGTCTTATCTATTCAACAATGCTGATCGAAGTATAAACTGTATATAAATTAAACCTTTACATAAAAAAAATGAAATGTGTAGAGAAGCTGGAGTATAACTCTGATATGTGAGTAATAAGTGATAATTACAACACTATTCATGATCTCATTGTAATAAGTGCAAATATTCCTGTATATCCTCCTGAGCACAGAATGGAGATGGAAACATCCTGACAAAATTAAGACAGTGGACTTTTTCAGATACAACTACGATTCAGAGATGACTACATGATTTGATTCATTGTTAGTTCAAAGTTTTAACCCTTAAAATAAGTATTATGACTTCATTCTTAAATGTATCTCATCATTCTAGAGAAATCCAGTATGCTCAAAAAAATGATGTTAAAAAGAGATCATTAATCTGAGTACAGAACTATGAATCCAAACATTCCTAGGGACACAATGATTCATAATATGCATGGCTGTAGCACTTAGATGGATGGACCACTGACTGTGACTCAGCACTCTGGGTTTCGATTAGTTGCCCTGACACTGCAATAAGCAGGCTGGGAGAGGAAAGAGGGAAGTGGCATAGAGTGCTCACCTCTTCATATCTCTCAGCTGTCCAAGTTACAGAATGTTCAGACTTTTGCCTCTCATTTTCCCTCAGTCACTCATAAAATGTGTGGATTAATGGCAAATCATAGAAGACAGAACTCACTAAATAATAACATATGATTGACTTCATATTCTTCAGAAAATGCATGTTAATTCAAAACTTGTTATTTTACCATCTTTCTAACTTTAGATTAGCAATACTTAAAAATCTGTTATTGATTTTCAGCCTTTGTCACTCCATTATTTCTGACTTTGTCCAGATTTCTTGCACTTACAGTTTGAGAGGTATGCACCTCTTCCATTGTGTGAGCAGGATTTGTACGTATTGTGGGGCATATGGTCAGAGTGATTTCCCTGGTGGAGACTAGGAAAACTACCATGCATGCTTTGTGAGTAGGGGCTGGACTGCTTGAAGGGAATTATCCTTGTGGAAGTGAGAGGATGCCCTCAGATGACAGACAATTGCATACATCTTCCTGGTGCTTTGACAGGTGTGCAGAGGTATGTCTGGGGAGAGAAAAAAAAACTTTAAACCCCTCTAATGGCTACCTAAATGATGACGCCTAAATGGCCATCAATGCCATGGAACTGAAGAATTTACAGGCCAATTGTGTGTGAGATGTATGATGATCAAAATTCAGTGGGCCAAAAGGTGAAAACAAGACTGAGTCATGATGTGTTCTGTGCAAGTTTAATTTTAACGTTATCATGACAAAAAACACAGAGTTGGAATTGTTCATGATGTTTTTAGGATAGGGCACCATGGAAGGAATGGGGGAATGTGATAACAAGACACCATATCTGACAAACTAGATGCGGTACAAAAGATCATATTGTAATAGGATGAAAATAACCTTCATATCCTATGAAAATATGTAGACCAGTATAGAAAAATTAAATCACCTGCTGGAACTTTCACATCTCATACTGTTCTCCCTGTTAAGAGGAAAAGCCCAGAAGAATAGACAATCTCATAATTAAACAGGACCAGTCTGCTAATATTGTCAAATGTTCCTTGCAGTATCTTCCTGAGTTCTTTGATTTGACTGGACTTTGACCATATGTAAAACCGTCCCAATGCCATTTCTCACTATTGTTGTCTTGTATAATACAAAACACTGCATTATTCCTTATGGCTTTGATGAACAAAAGCAGTGACTATCCTGCATTATAATAATAACCTAAAGATAATCTTCATTATTAGAACTTTTTCTCGGTCTGTATAAGCAAGTGTTAATGCTTTATATAAACAACTTTGAATTATCATACTGCTACCAACAAACAAGTAAATACAAAAGAAACATTGTTTGTTTTTCGATATTTCTTAACAGACACACACTAAAAATAATACATACAGTATAATATCAATTGCCGAAAATTTGTCCTATCCCTGGACAAGACATGTAAAGTTTATTCTAATTTCCTAAACTGATTCTGATTAACTGTCCTCTAAGTGGACTAAACACATTTGTTTTTGGAATTTTCTTGATTTCTGCAGGTGCTACTGAAATGTTTTACTGAACCATGAAGTGCCTTAGTCATGACATCGCAACAGCTTGCTATTTTCATTTAAAATCAGAATATGTTCAATTAAGACACCAATGATGATGAATACAGATGTTCTAGTTTTTACTTTTATTATTTATTATCTTTTGAACAGCTGTATATTTTACTTTTGCTGGTTTTCACACTGATAGTGGAAATTTACATTGAAATGATAGAATTTGAGACGAGTATATCTCATTTTAAGAAAGTTGCAATAGTCTTTATTATTTAAATAGATCATACATTTCAAGGGATAATATCACCTCTTTAGACTGCGTGTACATGTATAATTGTAAATTAGAGTACGCCTGGATAACTTGGATAAAATGTTTATACAGGGCATAATTTTTCAAGTATTTAAATGCAAAGCAAAGTATTACTCAGCCTTATGTCTGAGTCACCAGTTTTCATGCCTATAGATGCCACAGCTTTTATTTTCTTAATGTCAAATATATTTAAATTCAAATCAAAATGATTTTCTTTTTTTTTTCTGTAGCAATTCAGTGTTCATGGCCCTAGGGCAATGTAGTTTAAAAGGGTCACGATGCTAAAAAGGCTGTTAAACACACAAAATTACAACAGTCAAAGCCAGTTAGTACTTACAAATGGAAAGACTACATTATTATTTTCCTGCCGTCTGTTTCCCAGGCTTGTCAAGATAAATCCTCTCTTCCTTATTCTCTAGAGGTTGAATATAAATATAAAAGTAGCCTCTTATATAGCACAGACTACATTCAGTGTGTATAGTATGTCACTTCCTAAATCGGAGATCAAGATAATAGACCCTTAAGGTTCCTATTCTTCCTTGTCTTGTTTAATTCCCAACGGAGTAAAATAGTAAAATAGCAAAGCAAGTACTGACTTACTTCAAAAATAATTAATCAGGATGTTATACTAATGTATGGACAGCCTTAGGCTGTTACATTTCACACAATGTTTCACTGACGAGGAATATGTGGTTTAAAAAACGCCTAATAAATACACTTTGTCTTTGTTCCCCACTCCATGAACACGTAGGAATAATACTTAAATGTAAGTACTGATGTGAGAGACTATCTTGCCCTTTAACTTTTTTCTAGAATGAAATAAATTGTGTGCAAAAAGGTTATTACAAACATTACATACATTAAGATAATAAAAATAAAGAAAGTCTAGTTCCCAAAGAAAATATGGACATTTAGTTACAATATCTTACCAAAGTAGGACAGACACATAATGGAATTATTTTTGCATGCAGTTATCATTAACATTTCATCAGAGACCATACTTAATTCTATTTAAATTTCTTTCTCTTTTTCTTTCTTATACTCCTAAAAAGATAGGTATGTCATATAAAACCTCAAAATATTAAGCATATTTATTTCTTTGATTTCTACTGCCTGTCATGTGATAGGTTATTATTTGCTGCATTTTAACTTTTGAAATCTCTGCAGGCTACTGGTAGTACAATAAAACATGCATTTATTGTAAACAGTTCTTCCAGAAAATGTCAGCTAACCCTTAGCGCTGTGGCATAGATGGGTAAAGAATGACTCTGACTCAGACATTTCTAATTTGACAAGCTGTACAAGGACAAGAAGTGACATTTAGAGTCAGGTAGGAAGGACTGGCTAAGAACAGTTTGCCCATCCCAGGGCAGAGGGAGAGATGGCATCTAGATGGCTGATTGCCACCCTGCAAGTGGAGGGATACATGCCGCTTCATTAGCTGAAGCTAGGGAATGTGTGCTTGCTTATTCCAAGTTAATGAATTAGCCTTTGTCAGAAGGTGGACAGAGGCATGCACATGTATAGGGATGGCATTGTATGGCCCACAGTGATGAGGTTACTCATGTTACCCATGAGTGCTGGGATTAGACTGTCAAAGAAATGTCTTCATTGCTGAAGTGGAAGCTGTTATCTCCTTACAATAGGGTGAACATATGGGCTCAAGACCAGCAGCAGGGGGCTTAGTGTTTAGTACAAGCTGCAAGAAAACCCCCAAAAACTAGAGTTCTCACTGTGTAAGACCGTAAAACACTTGCATTGAAGGCCTATCGGATATACACAAATGACCACTTTCAGACATACAGTGTTTCAGCTGCATTGTTTCTGAATGCCTATGATTTTGTACCATTTTACTCTTTAAAATTGTATTTTAAAATCTTAAGTTTTAAATTAAATTTTAAATTTTACATTAAAATCTTGTAATTGTATGTCTAAATCTCTATGCATATGTAAATATCTTATGCAATCATGTTATTATCTGCTATATTTTTATAAGTGAATGTGTAAACCACAATGTTCATGTAAATGTCTTATGTGTAGTATGTTAGCAATTGTTCTGGAGGTTTTCTTCCTGGGCATCCACTGAAAATGGACAGCTCTGTCCTGCCGGACCTCCCCGGTAAACAAATGTACAATAAATGAATAAATAAATAAATAAAATCTTTATGGGTACATTCAGGCCACTAAAGACAGTCTCTATGCATTTTTATATATATATATATATATATATATATCTGTATCTCTCTCTCTCTCTCTCTGTGTATATATATGTATATATATGTATATATATATATATATATATATATATATATATATATATATATATAGATATATATATATATATATATATATATATATATATATATATATATATATATACGGGTTCACTTCAGAATGTCGAAGTTTCGAATTTCATATGGTCGAGACCATATGATCGAAGTTTTAAAACTTCGAACATTCTGAACGGAGATCTGAATAGAGTGCAGAACGGGAACTTTTCCCTTTTGCTCACTGTAGTGCACTCTTGGAGTTGGTATATTTAAATAGCGGGGGTGCAGGGGGACCCCCTACAAAAACATTGAGGAATATGATTTTGTGTTCTTTTTGAATTCATTTCAGAGTTTTGAAGTTTTAAAACTTCGATCATATGGTCTCAACCATATGAAATTCGAAGTTTTGAAATGTACATAATTGTTCTAATACTTACCATTTCCTTCTCTCTCCTCCTGAACCTCTCTTCTTCTCAACCAGCTTGTATACCCCACAACCCATGTTATCAACATCAACATACTTTACTACCCCCTCCGGCTACTCTGCAATCTGGTCTAGTCTGTATGCCACTGATTCAATTTTAGAAACAAAACTGATAATCCTCTTTGTACAAAATACTCTTCCTATTAACCCAATTCAAACTCATTTTAGTGACCTTAAAAAGATTCTCTATCCAAAAGCTCAATCATTCAATCCTAGCCTACTTCAGAGTGGTGATATTCACCCTAACCCTGGCCCTTCTCAGTCATATCAACAAGCCCCTAACCTCAAAAAATATCTATATTTCATCACCATTAATACTCAAAGTATAAGAAACAAAATCCCCCATCTACATGTATGGCTAAGTCACTATAAACCAGACTTCACAGCCATTACAAAGACCTGGCTAAAACCAGATATAAAGGATACAGAATTTCTTCCCCCTGTCAAAGAACAGATATACATTGTAAAAAAGGAGGAGGCATTGCCTTATTATATCCTAGCATCTTCACAGTGATTCCTTACTCCAAGCCTATTCTTACCTTCTCCACTGCAGAGCTACTAATTTCCTTCCTAAAACTAAAAAACTAAAAAAAATCTGTATTATAATCATATATATTCCCCCAGGCAACAATATTCCAGTTCTTGAGGATATCCTTGCCTGGTCCTCAAACAATATAATAAATGAAACAATTATCCTAGGTGATGTCAGCATTAACTGGTTAGAAATCTCTGATAGTAACTCCTCCATAGGCATCAGTCTTCAAACCTATACTCAGCTTATCTCCGATATTACTAGGCCTGATTAAAAAAATGGCAAAGGTTCCATTCTGGATTGGATCATAGTCTCTGACCCTAAACACATCCCTACCTCCGGTACAATCCCAGATAGTATAAGTGACTACTCACCAGCATTCACAATACGGAAGCCCTCAGCACTACCAATCATACACCAATATAAATACACTCGAGATCTATCTAAATTCTCCCCTACCACCTTTTATACTCAACTTATCTCTGATATTACTAGGTTTAATAAAAGAAATAGCAAAGGTTCCATTCTGGATTGGATCATAGTCTCTGACCCTAAAAACTTCCCTACCTCCGATACACTCCCAGATAGTATGTGACCACTCACCAGCATTCACAATACGGAAGCTCTTGACACTACCAAACATACTCCAATATAGATACACTCGAGATCTATCCCACTTTTCCCCTACCACATTTAATGACATATTGCACAACACTAACTGGACTCCATTAAAATCTCTCCCTCTTAATAAAGCTGTAGAAACCTTCAACTCAACATTTCTTAGGATCCTTAATACTCCTGCCCCTCTACGGCTAAAAAAAGTCAAGAGTAATCATGCTAGATGGCTAACTAAGTCCACTAAGTAAATTATGCCCTCTAGGGACAAAGCCTGGAAAACCTGGTAAAAGAACAAGACTGCCTCCAACTTCACACTTTACAAACAAATTTGCAACCAGGCCAAACGGTTAGTAACCAAAAACAAAAAAGAATACTTCCAAACTCGACAAAACCAACATAATCACAACCACAAGAAATTCTGAGTAGCAATCAACTTCCTACTCCATCCTGGAACTAATCACAATCCAGGCCAAACCCTGAAATAACCTCTCCAGAGTTAGCCTCACTCTATAACTCCTATTTCATGGAAACTATTACTAAACTTATGTCCACCTTCCCACCTATAAACACAAACCTACCTTACACTACTATACCACCAACCTCATCTACTTCAATACCCACTTTCTCTTTCTCCCCTATACCTACGTCAACCATAAAAAAAGTCTTCACAAACTGAAACCTTGCACCAATGCCCCTGACAACCTACCTGCAGAATTCTTACAACTATCAGCCTCCACCATAGCATACCCCATGAGTATCCTCATTAACAGATCCATTCAGGAATCTTGCATGACATATATCTGGAAAAAATCATATGTCCTTCCACTCCATAAAGGAGGCAATAACTCTGACACCTCAAATTAATGGCCTATTGCCATATTGTCACCCATCTCAAAAGTACTCGAAAAGTGCATTCATACTCAGCTTCCTAATCACCTGATGACACAACAACTGTTTTCCTCCATCCAGCACGGCTTTAGACCAGGACATAGCACTAACACTGCCCTTATCTCCTTCCTGGACACAGTTAATAGAACTCGAGACTCTGGATCCTTCATCTCCGCATTCTTTCTTGATCTGTCAAAAGCATTTGACAGTCTCCGACCCCCTTCTGCTTACCAAACTATCCAAACTGAGCATCTCTCCCCCCACACACTTCAGTGGTTTATTGATTATCTCACCAATAGGAAACAGTCTACTATTTGGCAGCAATGCTTCTCCCCTTTCATCAACACCAATACTGGTGTACCCAGGGATCTATACTGGGTCCCCTTCTTTTCAGTATATTCATCAATGACCTCCACACCTTTATCTCCCACTACTCTGTAATTTAGTATGCAGATGATTCTACTATTATCTGCTCTTCTAAATTTGCATCTCTACTGCAACAATGTACCCAAGAAGCTTTCACCTCAATTGGATCCTGGATGTCACAGAAACGAACCATCTCGCACTTAACCCTAATAAAACCAAACTCTTAATATTTACCCAAAGTAATGTAGCCCAGTCAATAGATCTGAACTCTCTGTCTTTTCCCCAAATAACACTATCATTGAAGTCCTTCCCAATACAAAACTGCTAGGTGTCATCACAACCTTACCTTTGACCTTCATATCCACATTAATATCAGAAAAACCCATCAAAAACTAGGAGCCCTTTATAGGCACAACTACCTTCTTAATTTCTTAGCAAAAAAGGCTTTTGCCTCATCATTTCTGCTTCCAACTTTCCATCCTCACCAACATCCAGTCCTCTCTAAAAACTAAACTCAACTCATGTTACAATAAAATTGCAAATTTTGCTATAAATGCCAAATTCTCCACCCACCACTGCACCACACTGCAGCAACTAGACTGGCTTGAACTCCCTCGTCACCTTATATACCTAAAACTTACTATTGCCCATAAACATATTTACCTCCCAGCAGCTTGCCCATCTCTCACTAGTATACTGACCATCTACCATCCTAATCGTCACCTCAGGTCAGAGAACAAAATGTTATTAAATATCAACAAACCTAAGCTCTCTGCTGGCCAAATGCTTTACTCTGTTACTGTTTCTAAACTATGGAATGACCTCCCCCCTCCACTCAGAGCCATGTCTAATGCCTCTACCTTTAACAAATCCCTTAAACTTCATCTCTCCTCACAGTGTTTATGCACTTGCACCTCTACTAAGAACCACAAAATTGACTAAAAATACGGCCCAAACTTCAACAAACCAGTAAAAAAAATGTATTAATTAACCGGACTTCAATGTGGATAAAATACTGTTATTTTTATTAGTTAAAACACATCACATAAGTACTTTAATCTCTCATGGAGACTTCTTCAGATAAAATACACTCACATTCATCATCCTGTTAAGAAACTAGCTGAAGTTCATCAACCAGTCTTGAAATGCTAGTAATTAAATTATTTTTTTTAAAAACAGGAATACGTTAAATGAATCTCAAGCAATCAGAGAATTCTACAAAAGGCTATTAAATAATTGTAAAAATGTCTACAAAATAATACAAAAGGGTTTTAAAATGATGTTCTCTATTCATCACCCTCTATAAAATTTTGAAAAACCTAAACAAACTTCTCAAACTATGTCATGCCATCTCTCCCTCTCCATAATCAGATAACATTGGCATCAGATAATTTTCATAGAGACAAATTATCAAACACACACACACACACACACACACACACACACACACACACACACACACACACACACACACACACACACACACACACTTCATAATCTAACAATCACTGTTGCAAACTCTATTCTAGTCACCAGATTCTGCCAAAAAAATTCCAATTCTCTAATGTCACTATTTTCATAATCTGAAAACATTTAAACAAAACCAGAACACACTAGCTATCTTGGACACACATGATTTTTTCTAAATTTATTACATCAGTGGTTCACTCATTAACAATCCTGTTGCCTTACTAATTAATATAGATAGAAAAAAGATAGTTGCACCATGTTTCTGGAAGGAGCACATTTACTTTCTTTGCGAAAAGTGTCCACTATTTATTACCTAATGACCTCAGGCGAGTTGCAATATGCATAACCTTAGAAACTCAGGTTAATAACCTCAGACCCATTACAATACTCTGTATTCTAGCAAATCCTTTTGAATTCACAACACATCAACAACTATCTCAGTGTATTACCAGTACTAAACTATTTATCAACTCTCAACATGGCTTTAGGGCTTTAGAAAATGATAGTTACGGAAAACTGATTTTATTATCCTGGCATAATACATGATGGAAACATTAAACAATATGGGTCCTCTATGGGACCAGATGATATTCCAGGCTGTCTTCTAAACAGGCTAAAACATGAACTAGTACCACCACTAAGTACCCATTTCAATCATAGCCTAACCACAGTATTTGTTCATTTGAAATGGAGAACAGCTACAGTTATTCCTCTCCACAAAGATGGCCTAGCAACAGACCCAGGAACTTACAGACCCATAAGCCTGTTCAGCCTCATCTGTAAGGCCATGGAACGTATCATTATGGACCTCATAAATAAAGACATAGGTGACCTCCATACCCTGGATTCTATCCAATCAAGCTTCATGAAGGGCAGATCCTGCATGTTAAATATAGTGGATTTCTTTTAAAGGGTGACCAAGGCCATTGATGAGGGCATATCTGTGCACACAGCATACCTCATCTTGGCAAAGGCTTTTGACATAATCCCACATTCAGGCATTGTTGATAAATTTGGCAAACTGATTGTAAACTCCTCCATTGTAAGATGGGTTGTCAACTGTCTCACAAATTGGACACACACATTATCAAAGTAGTTGAATACACATCAGTCAGCAGACCTATTACCAGCGGGGTGCCACAGGGGTCAGTGCTGGACCCCTACTGTTCGGTATACACTTCTCAAAAGTTCAGGTCAAGACTAAGGGGTTATGGCCGACCAAGTTTGCAGACGACTGCAAACTAAGTACAATCACTGAATCCCCAAATGATGTCAGTATACTCCAGGAGGATCTCACACAGGCCAACGACTGGTGTACTAGTCACGTTCTCAAAATGATTGCAAAAAAATGCATCATACTTCCCTCCAGCACAAGCAATGTCCCATCATACTATCAAATCGAATAAAATACCCTAAATTCCCATGAAATGGTAAGGGACCTGGGATCACAGGTTGACTGCAACCTTAACTTCAACCACAACGTGTCTGCTGTAGTAAGGAATGCTTTCCATGTAGCACACTTGATTAGTAATGGTATCACCTTGAGAGTAAAAGAGGTTATAACCCCCCTATACTCTGCACTTATCTGGCCCATAATTGAGTATAACACCCCATTCGGCATGTACAGTACAGAGAACCTGCAGCAGTTAGAGAGACCTCAGCGGTATCTAACAAAGAAGATCAAGGGTCTCTAGCATATACCTTCCATGGACTGACTAAAATCATTGTCACTCTACTCTGTATCGTATAGATTTCTTAGGGAAGACATATGCCTTACCTGCCAAAACCCAAACCGAATGAACTCACTGCATATCTGTAAATCAAATGGGTCTAGGGCTACCCATTTCAGGGATTTAAATATGGCCTGTGACTTACATAGGACATGCTGGATGGACAGATTTATCTCCCAGTGATTGCTACATCTTTGGAACATGCTAACAATTCATATGAAGCAAAGCACCTCAATAGCACTGTTCAAGAGGAATCTGGAGGATTGGATGGGCACCATAAATTCTTACCGGGGATAGTGCCCACAACTCTCCTGGACATGGGCAGACATCACTAAATGCAATCATGGGTACTGGCTAGCGCTACTATGGTGTTACATTGTGTTGAAATGGCTAGGCTTAATATGACCTTCAGGTTGATAGCCTAGTAATCTCCTATAATCCTATGATCCTATGTCATGGCTTTTTTTTTTTTTTTTTGGACCCATGTAAGACTTTTCTCATTATAAATGCCAGAATCTGTACATAGATTAAAGTCTTTTTGATTTCACTGAAAATACTTCACAGTTATTTTAAAACAGTTTGATTAGTAGAAAAACTGCAGTCAAATTGAGAAACCAACTTTTGTCTGCTTGTATCAACAATGGAAGGGGATATTAAGGATGTATATTAGGATCCTCATGTTTTTATTAGTTTTATGTGAGTGCAATGCTAATCAAGAGTAGAAACCTGCAAGTCAATTACTGTACTGACGAAATTATACTACTATGTGTTACAAAGGACCGATTAAGGATTAAAAAAACAATAAACTCATTCAGTTTTCACAACACTGGTATAATTGCTGCAATTCTGTCAGCTTATACTATATGATATGAAGAACAGCTTCATCCTATCTAGTACTTCTCAATACAAATTAAACTACTCTCACGCACACACTTGTCATAGAAGTTCTCCTTCTAGGAAACTATGTTTTTCAACAAAATTGATCATAACAGCTGTCATAACTAAGCTCTATTGCATGGTTCCACTATTTAAAGGCTAAGACAAATCTGGAATAATATCACAACAAGCATCACTTGTGTAGTTGCTACTACCTGCTTCAAAAATTATTACACAGATTTTACAAATATCATAAAATGCAATTGCAGATTTATAATTGACACAATTACCAAAGAGCTGCCAGGCTCATACACTGTAAACCATCCATAACTAAAATGTTATTATGCACTAATGGGTGTCTTATTTTCCATTTAAAGTATATATTGTCTATTATGTATATGTGTTTAGTTATCAGATTAGCAATCTTTCTTTACCTGTCATATTACTTTTGCTTTTTTAATTTTAGATTGCTCTCTTCATGCTATATGTATGCTTTGTTTTATTTTTTTATTTTTGTTTTTGGAGGTCTCTTCCATGTATAGCATCACTCCTCAGGTCCCAACTGCTAAAAGTGAGAGTCAACCAAGTTGGGCAATACAGTTATTGAAACATAAACAAGTAATCCTTTCTAATACTATGTATATGAAAGTTCTATATCCAGTTATAGTACAAATATGTATTGATCCATTTAGAATAGCATATTCAATGAGTCTGGTAAATGTCTCATGAGTTTAGAAAATAGCTGTGATCAAATTAATTGTAATACGATATTAAATGTTCATTGTTGTAGAATAATATTTAAACCTTTCATAAACCTTGTCTTTTGCTCAAATTAATACAGTGTTTCCTTGAAGACCCCCCCAGTCTATATCCTTATTACTGATCACAGTTTTAACTCTTCAAATGAAACCTCTCAAATCATTTTAAGTTGTTTTTCTAACGTCATCATATATCATAACGTGCAGTCCATTTACAAAAAGAAAATGGAACCATGTTTCTAAACATTTACATACATCTGCTTACATTTCCGGATATAAGGAATATAATTTGTTTAATAATTATTAGCAGCATCATTAAATATTGCTTTCCATGAGACAGTATATATGGTGTTCTCTAACCAAACAGTTCAGTCAAACATTGACTTAAATAATATTATGAAATGCATGTATATAACCTGCAGAGACTACAAATACGTTAGTCTGCAGAGTTTTGTGAAACTTTGTGAATGCCATGGTGTTAAAATATTCCAGACAAACATCAATAGTTAAAGATATTTTTAGGAATAACTGGAGTATTTCCAAAATCAACCCCGACATTCTTGGGATAGTTGGCAAACAACTTTTGTTTGCATACAAGACTGGAAAAAGTTTTAAAGACTTTTTTGATAAAGGTAATTTTAACAAGAGAACATCGGGTAGGGGAACAGTTCATACTAGCAAATGTGGAATGTGGAATCAATGCCCTTATATGTGTGAAAAAGAGGAAGTTGTTTTAAACAATACCCTTAGATCAAAGGTTGTTCTTGTAAAAGGTAATTGTCTAACTAAATGGGTTGTATACATCATTTTATGTGAAGGATGTTCAAGTTTTTATGTAGGTAAAACAGAGAGCAAATTACATAGACATATTTATGAACATCTTTATGATATTAAGAACAAAAAAGAAAATAATGTTTTGTATAAACATTCAATAGTTTGTTTCTCATTTACTAAGTTTTCTTTTGCTGTTATTGACTCAGTCAGCTATAATCCAAGGGGTGGGAATCCCAAAATGTTGCTAGAAAACAAAGAATTAAATTGGCAGTTACAATTACAAGCAACTTTTTACCCAAGTTTAAATTAATATACTTCTATTCAGTCTGTTTTAATTATGAGGGTGAATAATTTTTAATGCGTTGAAAGTTTTAAAAGTTTTATGGTTTGTATTTTGTGGATAACATCAGGCTTTTGTTGAATTTTGTTATACACCATGTAGTGATTTTTTCCCACTGTTCTAGATTAATTGTATAAGTGGTTAATTAATTGGTTTTGTATATAAAGGCCATTTTGGTGATATGGTTTGATTCTGATGAAGTCCTGTTTGTGTTAAGGATGAAAGTGCTTAATCGGTTTGGTCATAAATAAATAATATATTTTATTTTATTGAAGAATCCTGGTTGTGGCTTCTGGTTACTAGTTTTTTTTATTTTTTTTTCCTTGGTTGTTCAGTGGCAATTGCTCACTTCTTTAGTTATTAGTCTACAGATTGGTCAAGGATGGACTTGAATTATATCATGAAATGCATGCATATAACCCATAAAAACTGGAAATATATCAATCTGAAGTATGATACCTACAACAGGAGGTTCAAATTTAACTTTACTCATGACTGTCTTGTGTGTTATGATTACTCAGGCTTCACTCAATGTATCACAGTTAAACCTAAAACATATTTTGCATAATTTTGAACCTTAGCATTAGCTGGCTTAGCATTAAGGAAACATTTCCATCCTGTTATATTGGTTATAGAATTTCTGGTAACATTTTGCACAATATTATTTCTGCTAAAGATAACACCAAGCTGTGGGACCATGTTTTCTAAAAGCAGAAACATGCAATGATTGAGAGGAAAAAAATGTATGACTGTAACATAAAATGGAGAGAAAACTCAGACAATGAAAATTAGTGCTTTCTTTCACTTTATTAATGTGAACTTCTTCAGAAAAAAGAAAGAAGTTCACGTTAATAAAGTGAATGAAAGCGCTAATTTTCATTGTCTGAGTTTTGCCTGTTGGAAGTTGGTCCATTCTGGTTTTGGTTTCATTGTTCATTGAATATTTGATGTTTTTAGTTTTGTGTGATAAAATAGAGAGAAATGCATTCACTTTCTACCATGGTAAGTTTATCTTTTTTTTTTTTTTTTTTAAAAACAGGTTTATTGTTTTAACATACAAGAGAAATATCATAACAATTTTATACAACTAATTAAAAATAGATATGATTATAACATTCAACAAAACAACTAAAGTATTTACAAAGACATCCACTACAATCAGATCAATTAATTAAACTAAAATACCATGCTATTGAAATTAGGATTTTTTTAACAAATTTTGTAAATTATCCCATACAATATAATAAGATGTTTTTCTAGTTGTTCTTGACCTAATTGTGTTTATTTCCATATGGCACACTATATTCATAACATTTTTAAATTCATTGAACGAAGGAGGTGTATCTGAAATCCAATTTCTGGTTATTATTTTCCTAGCCACTGCTAGAATAGACCATAACAAGGGAAGCTTAACCTTTTTAACACTTTGAGGTACAGGTGTGTTGAATAATATAAGAGATTTAGAAATAATAAAATTATCTGTAAAAAAAGCCTGCAAAAATTCATTAATTGACTTCCAGTATTCTTTCAATTTTATACAGTCATAAAACATATGAGCCCAGTCAGCATTAATTTCTACATTACATCTCTTACATAGATTATCTTTATTATTTATTTTATTCATCATCAAAGGTGTATAAAAAGATCTATGTAAAAATTTCCATGTATAAAGTCTCCAGACAATGGAAGACATAGTTCTATAGGCAGATTCCAATATATATTGTTTATCTTGGTGATTTGGTGGGTCCCCATTAATAGAAGTGAAATAATTCCAGTATGTATCTACACTGTAAAAAGTTTCTTGTCTGATAATTTTATGTATGTATGAAAGTTTACCTTTATCAGAAACTTTATGTTGTAAATTTAATATCAAGTAATCAATCAGTGTTGGAATAGATTCTTTAACTGTTATAGACATTAGATCTATTTTATTAATGAGATGTTGTCTAAAGGTCTGAACCTCTAACCAGCAAGTTTCTCTTAGATTAAATTCTTGTTTTAAGAAATCTAGATTTTTAACTTTATTATCAGATATCAACTGATACCAGTACTTTAGATCATTATCTATAGCTAAATGAGTTCCTTCAGAAGTAGATGACAAAAGCATACCCTGAGTATACATTATAGGGAATATAATAAAATTCCATTCCCCTATACTTAGGGTGATTGAATATAAAGTTACAATAGCTAATAATAATATTTAATGGGTAACAAACCATATGTGTAGGTGTAATAGGTGAAGTACAAAATTCCTTTAGTAACCATAACATGGAGTTATTTACAATCATATTTTTATGTGTTAAGGAGATTTTCATGAAGTGCATACTAATTAGCTCCCAATAATCTTTACATTTTGCGACATATGACTGATCTACTAATAAAGTAATAACTTTTACAATAGAAGAGATAGTATATAAATTAAAGTCTGGAAAAGAAATACCCCCTTGAGACCAGCTATTAGTATGTTTCTTTAATGCAATCCTAGGTCTATTAGGTGCCCATAGGAAATTTAACATTAGTGTATTCAGTTTCTTGATAATTATTTTTGTAGGTGGAAGTATTATTGATTGTATTAAGTATAAAATCTTGGGCAATATTATCATTTTAATAATTGTAAGTCTCTCCTCCATAGTAAAAAACATATTATTCCAGGTATTAAAAGATTTTGTATATTAAGAAAACAGGTATTATAATTATTATATATAATAGATTTAATATCTTTAGATAGTATTATACCTAAATAAGTTATCTGACCTGAATTGGGTACATATTTAGTAAAATCACTAATGAGAATATTTTTCGTGTATATATAGGTAGTATTTTAGTTTTTTCTTCATTGAATATTAAACCAGAAATACTTTTAAAATTCATCATTTTATCAAATAGAGACTGCGTAGAAGAATTAGATCCTGCTGATGTAATTAGAACATCATCTGCAAAAGTTGAATTTTGGATGTTGTATTTTCATCTATTTCAAAACCCTCTATGTCAGTACTGTTTCTGATCAAATTAGCCCAAGGCTCCATTACTAAAGTGAATAATAGTGGAGAAAGTGGACATCCTTGTTTTGTACCTTTAAAAATGGGTATTTTTTGTGAAACATATGTTCCTACCTTAATATAAGCCAATGTTCCTTTGTATAAATGCTCAATTAGATTTACAAATGCATCTGAGAAGTTTGTGCACTTCAGTAAGGTAAACAGATAGTCCCAACTTACTGAATCAAATGCTGAACTTATATCAAGACTAATAAGTGTTAAATCTTTCTTTTTCCTATTTGCAAAATCAATTAATGTTAAAGTTCTTCTTATATTATCAAAAGTATTTCTATTTACAATGAAGCCTGTCTGATCTATATCTATAATGCCGGGGATGATTGTCTTCAATCTATCAGCAAAAATACTCATAAACATTTTATAATCAACATTAAGTAATGAGATGGGCCGATATGAAGTACATCTAGTTGGATCTTTATTAGGATTTAAAATTGGCGAAATAAATGTATATTGCCAAGATGGGGGGGGTTATTAACTCAGTTCGGGCCAAAATAAAAACCTTATGTATTAATGAATATGTACTTTTAGAAAGGATTTTATATATCTCTGGTATAATACCATCATTACCCGGTGCTTTGTTTGATTTAAGCTTATTTATTTGTGTAATGACCTCTGTATATGAAATACTTTTGTCCAATAGTTTAATCTGTTGGTTAATAAGCTTTTTATTCATGTTTGTGGTTATAAACTCCTTTATTTTATCTTTAGGTTCCATGTTAATGTTATTATGGTTAATTTTGTGAAAGTGATTTCTAAATTCATCTAGTATCTCTGATATACTAGAAACATTCTTCTTTTTCCTTAGAGAAAAGATTTCTTTGATATGGTTTTGTTTATTCAACCTTTTTGTTTTATTTTTATGTCTGTGTAAGTATTTGGGGCTTATTGAATAAGACAAAAACTTGTATTTCTCTAAAGTTATTTTAACTTTATGAGTTAAAATTTCTTTGTATTTCTCATTTAGTTTGTTTATTTCTTCAATAACTTTCTTGTCCATAATATTTTCTTTATTATTATGTTTATAAGAATCTAATTTACTTTGAATATCTAACAATTCCTTATCCCAAGATTTCCTTTTATTATTATACCATCTGATACTTTGTCCATATAGATACAATTTTAAGGCATCCCAAACATAGACAATGGAGACTTCAGGAGTATCATTTATGTCTAAAAAATGTTTTACTTCCAAAAGTATATATTCTTTATAGTCTTTTAGTTGAGTTAAGTATGCTGGTATCCTTTTGATCTGAACATTATGAGTATTTTTTATCATGAATTCAAAAACAATTGAATTATGATCAGATATAGGACATGAAATGATTTTGGAATTAATTAAATCTGTTACCATCTGGTTAGAAATAAAGACCCAATCTATTTTTGAATACGTTTTATATCTGTTAGAAAAAAAGGTGTATGGTAATGATTTTGAATCTATCTGATTATTAATATCATCCAAATGATAAGAATTAGCAAAATCATTTAAATGTTTTGCATTAGATGTAATTCTTCTTTTTCCTATAGTGGTAGTATCACTTTCATGTAGTATACAATTAAAGTCACCAGCTAAAATAATATCTCCTATAGAGAATGATATGATCTTATCAATATGATGTTTCACTGTATTAATACCAATTCCAGGTATCCAATATACATTAATTAAAGTGTAAGTCTTCCCGTTAATTTGTATTGTAACCATACAAAACATTCCTTTGTCATCCTGATAAGACTTAATGGTTTTAGGAATGGGCATACTTTTATTCCATAAAATAGCCACTCCTCTTTTTTCTGAGTGTGCTCTGAACTAACCAATACTGTATATTTGTTTGTGGCTAGTTTATCAATATCTTTTTTTCAAGAGATGGGTTTCTTGCAGGAAGACTAAGTTGGCCTTATGTAAATTAATGTATCTTATTAGGCTTGCCCTTTTACATGGATTATTCAATCCATTAATGTTTAAAGAAATTCCTTTTAAAGATGTCATTTGGCATTTTTAAAACTTAAGAATCTTATGATCAAAATAACAAATAACAACATAAGTAATGTTACATCTCCTCCTTTAGGTGTACCTTTAAATATAGCTGTATTTATTGAATCTCTTATGGGATTTTGTATAGGATTCAATTTTGTTTGTAGTGACAATGAGTGTACAAAATATATTGTGGATGTCAAAACTATATACATATAACAATGAACAAGTGAAAATAATGTAAGGATTAAACCTTGCATCCAGCCTGGAGTTAGAAACTCCAACGTAGAGTAGTATTTACCACTCAAGTTAACCCCCTACCCTAAGCAGCAGTACCTCAGCTACCACCTTATCAATTTAATACTGGTTATATTTAACTTAAATTAACAGCTTTCAATTCAATTATCTAGCAAGACAAGACTACACATTTGATAAAACAGCATCATATAAACTAAAATAAACTTTTTTAAAAAACTATTCATACTACTATATACATCTATGTAATATAATACACTTGTATTCAAATAGCATTCAAATAATCTTGATATTTGGAACCACGAGGAGAGAGAGAAATAAAAGACGTGAAAGAGGGAGAGAGAGTGAAAGAAAGAGAGAGAAAAAAAAAGGAAGGCATATTTACATATTAATTTATTCAAAGTATGTAAAAATAAGTTCTAACATTCATTTAAATCAAAAACTTTGGCTAATATGGTTCAGACATTACATATATTAAGATGCATCTATTTTCTGTCATGTAAATGCAGTCAACAGCTTCCAAAAAAACCTTGAATTGCTTGTATATGAGCATTTTACTCATACTCATTATTGTCAATAGAATAAAATATTATATTTATAGAAATTGTCATAAATCATACTGCATAGTTATGCAAATTCTCAGAAACACTTGCATTATTGTAAAAAAAAGCCATCTGTATTTTGTATGTCTATACTACTGCTTTAAAATATATCACATGACAATTTCTTCCAGAATAGAGTTATAAAGTTATTTATGCTTGTCAATCAGATGAATTAAATGAGTTATAGTAATGTATATGTTTGGGACATAAGTTTTTAACACAGATTATTATACTGCAGTCAAGTAGATTTTCAAAAACACTTGAATAAATGTTTCATTTTCTATGCCTTCTAAAATAAGACATTTACTTACTACAAGAAACTGCATCATTTGAAATCATTATAACTGACATATTTTATGAATTATAACATATATATTTAAGTAATTATATAAAATAACTCACATTTAAATGTTAAAGAGTTCATTTTCCTTCACATAGTCGCATTTGCATCAGTTATACTTCCTGGTAGAGTGTTCTTCCTGAATCTGCAATGTGTCAGTGTGATATCTGGGTCAAGGGTCAAATTGACTGCTTTCAGCTTCTCTGTGAGAATTCTGACAGTTGAAGCTTTTAAAACAACTCGAGGACACTGTTCATGAGGCAGCCCACATCCCAGATTGTCTCCCTTAACATTTTGGCGGGAAACTTGTTAAAAACTAGTGACAAACATTCATTTAGCAGTGTAACTGCATCTAAACATGACAAAACCTTTGTGATGTATTTTACAGGTTATTACAGCCTCTATGTAAGTGAAATTAAGCCCAAAGTTATTAATAAGTAATAAAACTCAATATTTTTGTCCCAACTCAATTTTTATGCAAATCTTGTTATTTACTGTGTATATATGATCAAAAGCATTTCTATATATTAATATGAAAAAAAATAAAGTGAAAGAATAAAGAAAAGAAAAAGAGAGTAGAAAATAAAAGAGTGTAAAGCAGAAATAAAAAAGTGTAAGAGAAAGCTATAAGAAGTATATACAATGGAATATTACTTACTGTTTATATTAATAGAGTTAAAAATAAAACATATTTACTATTATTTAGTTCTAATTATTATTAGTTAAAGCATGACAGATTATTTACAAACAAGCATAAGCAGTATAATCAAGAAAGTATAATTAGGAATAGCATTTGAAGAACATATAAACTTTTTTCAAGGAATAAATATGTTATTATTCCATTTATCATATTTTCATTACTCTTCTCTCCCTGCCCCCCCCACCCTTTACCCACTACATAATCTAAATAGAATGTCATTGTTTAAACCAAGAAAAGAAGAAAAGTTGAAAAAAAAAAAAAAAATGTATCAAATGACTGACCTTACTTCTCTTTTTCAGAAAGAGAAACAAATTGAATAATAGCTTGTTATTAGTTCCTCAGATATTTTGACTGGTTATGAAACAAAACATTTCTTTGCACACAGAGAATAACTTTGATTAAATCTTTTTCAGAATATTTGTGGCTTTCTGGAAATGCAGGAACTATATTTAAAAGATTAATAATGAAGTAAAATGATGAGAGAAAAAAAAGAAAAAAGAACATAGAACAAATCATTTGTTTTTTAGTCTCTTCTTCTTCTCTGAAGTCTTCCATGAAGTTTCAGTTGCCAGACTCTTTAATGAAGGACTAGCCCATTCCATTTCCTCTATTTTATCCAAAATCTTATTTTTTTTGATAAACAGTAAAGCAGAGTCTAAGTCATCAAAATTTTAGGACCGTCAGGAAGGAAGATTTTTAGCTTGGCAGGAAACAGAAGGTATGTTTTAAACTGTGCTTTTTTAAGCTCCCTTATTAGTGGCAGAAAAACTTTTCTTTTAGCTATTACCAAGGAAGAATAGTCATTGTCAAAACGCACAGTTGTCTCATTAATCTTAACAGGAGATTTAGCCCAAGCAGATTTAAGAACCATCTCTTTATCAAAAGATGATAGAAATCTAACTATAACTGATCTAGGATAGTTTTGTTAGAGTTAGTATTAGCTATAGATCTATGTGCTCTTTTGATACCAAAAGAGAATGCTTCTGGTAAGTCTAAAGTTTTAGGGAGCCATGTTGTTAAAAAAGAAGTAATGTTGTTACCTTCAATATTTTCTGGCAGTCCAAAAATCCTAATGTTATTGCACCTAGATCTATTTTCCAGGTCATCCAGCTTTGTTTGTAAATGTGTATTTTGTTTCAGCAGAAACTCAATGTTGATTTCCTCTTCTTGGATTCTATTTTCCATGTCATTCACAGCTTCTTCTATGCCTGTCATCTGGATCTTCTGTTGTTGCAGGTCTATATGTAACAAGTCTATTTGCTTTGTAGTTTTTTCTATGAAGGTATCAATTTTAGTATCCATTTTATCCATCTTAGCAGTAAGTTGCTGGATTATAGTTATCAGAGACTGAAGTTTTTTCTTGATGCTGGAGTCTTGAGAATTTGTCTTACTGGAACTCATTTCAGACTGATAAACTGAGGGAAATTTCCAAAGTGATTTCTGACAGGAATATTGTTAAAATTTCCTTTCTTTTTTAGATATAGTTCAAGAACTATATAAAACAAACATATTTAGAAAGAAAATTACTTCAAAAATGAATTTTTTAAGTAATTAATTCCTATCAGTGTAATGAAATTGGTGGAGCTGAAGAAATCTGCTGCTATCCTGTGTTCATCCTTGGCCACGCCCCCATGGTAAGTTTATCTTGAAACACACTAAATACAACCTGTGTTCCAAAGCAGGCAACTAGATTTGATAGTCCCCACTATTGAGCACATGAAGCAACAAACACTAGATATACAGATGGCCAATTTCCTTAGATGACTACCCATTATATGTACCATGTGATAAATATGGCCAAGTGACTCCAAATCCTGGAGGTAGTTCTTTATTCATGGGTTACAGGAATAGGCATAGTGAACAAGAAAAACAAAATGTGAGACAAATGTTATATTTATACTTTCACGTAGTTATGTGTTGTCATTTGTTTCTTCTTTTTCCTTATTCTGTGTGAAACAAATTTACTTATTATACCTGACATTGTTTCATTGTTTCTACAAAGCTGGCCACTCAGGTTTCCCTTTGCAAGAAACTTTTCCATTCGACTTGGTCAACCTCACTTATTCCGGGTCTATATTATTACATCGAAAACACTAAACAGTGAATCCCTATTCATCAAACTTAAATCAAAAGCATCATTCAGCAAATGATCATTTCCATGAATTTTTTCCCAGGGAAACTAACTGATTGGCCATCATCGGGAATTTGCCCTTTTCCCCACTGTAATTCAATCTCAGAATTGGCATATTTAGTTGGAGTGGGTATGGGAAGGCCCACCCCACAACTTGGGTGGGTTTTAAATTATGTGGCTCATGTGATGATTGCTAGGTTGAGCAACCAGTTAGTTTCCCTAGGAAAAAAATTTGCAAAAGTGATCATTCACTCAATGTAGCTTTTGATTTATTAAGTTCAATGAATAGGGATTCACTGTTAAGTGTTTTCAGCATAATGATATAGGGGTCCCTATCAGTTCATTGAAAAATCAATTCTGCAAATGGGATTTTCAGTGCACCTATATCGAGCATGCTGTTTGTTGAACTGTTCAAGCTGAGATTGCAGTACAGTGAGGTTCAGGTGCCCTTTCACCACTGTGATACAGTCTCAGAGTTGGTATATATAATTAGTGGGGAGTGTGTGGGTTGCAGCCCTCCATATGAGTGGAATTCTTTGAATGCCATCTCCGATGAAATGACATTCATTGAAGTGATGGTTTGATGTACTGATATAGACTCATGATATAGACCCCTCATTACTATATTCTGAGATCTCTGCCCTAGTTTGATCCCGCTATCAGTAGCACATTTAACACTGCATAATTTATCACTCTGTGCTTTTAAAAAACAGTCTTGATTATTTCTAATTTTCCTGGTAATTGAGAAACTTATCTTTGATATGTAACTGTTATTTTCTAAGCTTGCATTCACTGAGAAAGACTAATGCTTCCCCATGTAGATGGAGGCTGTTCTCATAGCTAGTAAATGTTTTGTAACTGGTGCCATATTTTCCAGATTCCTTAATTATTTTATTTAATGTTTCAAGAGTTTGGTTTATATTTTACCATACCTGACATGTGTAGATGGTAAGATACATAAAATGTTTCTTCACCCCATGTGATCTACATTTCATTCATCAAAAAAGAAAAAAAAATGTAAAATGAGCAGACCTAATGCTCTCATTTATTATTTGATAACCACACTGAGACAACAGAAACATAGTTATACACACCCTGGAGGAGATTAAATCAGAAACGTCTTCTTATATAACCCTGCTCTAAATATGTCAAATATTGTAAATAATGTAGGAAATGAGCAATGCTGACAGGTGTGGAGTTGGAATTGACATCACCTGTAATTTCAAGGACATTGGTAAAGACAATTGTAAATATTTGAAAGTAGCACTGTTTTTTTTAAATAGTGGTGGTTGCTGCACCTTCAAGTGTAAGTAAAAGGGGCAAACATTGAATAGTTCCTTTGACAGAGTTTCAGCTATGATCCACATTTGAACACAAGCATTTTTACTTTTTCATGTGTTTTTTTATTCCCAGTACCTTCAGTATACCTTTGACTGTATATGCCATACTGTCATTTAGGACTTTTGGTTTCCAGGAGTATTATACTCATAACACTTGTAGACTCATTTATACAGCAAACTATAGCTTTCAAAAAGCTTTTCATGTCAGAAAGACCTCAATAAAGCCACATATACAAACATGCCTAAGTGATTAGCAAAAATGAGTATAACATCATTTATAAACATGCCATATGTTGTTCTCGTTTTAAATTGTTTTTATTTTTTATGATTGCAACTTTTATATTAGATGTCGGTGGGGGTGTTTGAAATATAAAGCAAAAAAAAAAAAATAGTTCAAAACACTATGGTGAATAACCCTTATAAGTCTATTTATTACCAGAGATACAAAGCACTTGTAGTTAGTGGGAGGAATGAGAAAGATGTTTACTAGTTAACATAGTGAAGGCAGTATCAGGGGTTTAGGTTTGCATGCAGGCATTTTATCTTGAGGCATGGAGGGAGTAGGCAAGTTCAGATAAGTTGATAAATCTGCTTGTGTGGGTCAACCTCATAGAGAGCGTGAGAACCTGGCAAAATGTCAAGCCCCTATAAACCCTGAGAACACTTCTGTCTAGGTAGAACTGTTCACAGAAACCCTGTGCACGCATGTTAATAGCTGTATAGAGGCAGCTGTATCCACCAGGAAGAAGTACAGAACTAACTCAAAAAAAAAAAACAAACCACCCTGGTGAAATCACAAAATCAAATGGATGTATAACAGGAGGAATAAAAAATCATGGCAAAAATTACGAGGTGCAGAACCCAGCAGGATAAAAGCACTCTCATTAAACTCAACAAACAACTCTGAGGACAAATATAGTCTACCAAAGCTAAATTTGAGGTAAGTTGGCCTCCCAGGCCAAGGACAACCACAAAGCATTCTTTAGCTATGTCCGTAACCTCAAAGGCAATACACAGTTCTGTGCAGAGCTCATGAGAAACAGAGCCACCTATACTGAGCCAGAAGATGTAGCAAACCTCCTGGCTGATACATTCAGCTCCAATTTTACTCCTCACTCCCCCTCAACATTCCCTCAGGAAATATCATCAAATATAACTCCACCTACTATCACTAAGGAACAGGTCCTTAATGCTCTCTCTAAGACCAAGAACACTGCATCAATGGGCCGAGACAATTCCCCAGGATACCTTCTAAATACCATGAAACATGACCTATCAGGGCCTCTGGAAATACTATTTAACTGTAGCCTCCAATCAGGCATCATTGCTCATGAATGCAGAAAGGCAACAATCATCACTCTGCACAAAGATGGGCCATCTACAGACCTGGGAAACTACAGACCCATAAGTCTCACTAGTCTTATATGTAAAGCCATGGAAAGAATTATCATGGAGACGATCAGTAGTGATATAGCAAACCTCCAGACACTGGACTCAACCCAGTTTGGTTTTGTATAGGACAGATCATGCCTACTCTCAACCTGGTGGACTTCTTTGAAAAGGTCACCAAGGCAATGGATGAGGGCAACATCGTTCACACTGCCTACCTTGTTCTGGCCAAGGCATTTGACACAATACCCCACTCAGGCATTGTTGACAAACTCAAGAGATTAGGTACAAACCTGTATGTCACCCAGTGGATAGCCAACTGGCTCACAGACAGGACTGAGGACTTTATAATTGGGGAGTCCACCTCTACAAAGAGGTCGGTCACAAGTGGAGTCCCTCAGGGATCAGTCCTTGGACCTCTCCTTTTTAGCATTTACTTCTTAGAAGTCAAGGCCAATGTTAGTGGTCTCTGGCTGACTAAATTTGCAGATGATTGGAAATTAGGAGCTGTCATTGAGTCTCACACTGCCACAAATATTCTCCAGGAGGGGCTGACACAGACAAACAACTGGTGTGAGAGTCATGGACTAACACTAAATACAAAGAAATGCATAATAGTATCCTTTGGGAAGTCATCCATCCCTGGTAATTATCATATTGATAACACACCCCTTAGAGCTGACCCAGTAGTCAGGTACTTAGGGACACATATAGACAGTAATCTAGCCTTTGATCATCATGTGTCTACAGTGGTGAGGTAATCATTCTATGTTGCACAACTTATACACAAAAGTATGGCATCTAAGTCCAAGGAAGTCATTGTTCCATTGTATACGGCATTCATCAGACTTATCATTGAGTGCAAAGCCCCCTTTGGTATGTTCCTAACCAGGCATATCCAACAACTGGAACGTCCAGAGAGGTTCCTCACTAAAATAATACAGGGCATAAGTAATATGGCCTATGCAGACCACCACAAGGCCCTATCCATGTATTTTGTCTCCTACAGACTTTTGTGGGAAGATCTATGCCTGGCATACAGGGCATTGTCAGACCCCACTCTGATGGACCTCCTGCATATCCACAAAACAAACAGTACCAGAATTCCCTGTTCTAAAAACTTAAGCCTTACCTGTGATATAAATAGGACCTGCTGGAGATATAGGTATGCATCCCGGAGACTACCCCAACTATGGAACAGGCACCCCATCCATGTGAAGCAGAGTTCCTCCCTAATCCAATTCAAGTGCAACTTGGACAATTGGATGGGAAACCTGACATTCATCCCTGGTTTGGCACCTATGTCTCCGATGCAAACAGTTAACCTGTAAATGGTTCATCTCCTAGGCCCATGCTTACACTTATCAAAGGTATCAGAACTCGTCATATATTTGGGATGCATGGCTAGGCTTAAAAAGGCCCATGTGGTTGTTAGCCTAGTAAACACCTATGAACCTATGAGCTTGTGAGGTTACCAACAGTTGGAGTTGCCATCCTAATTCCACGTATTGGCCAGGAAAAAATCCTCTTTTGCTGGCATAAGCCACACATTAACACATGGGAGTCTAATCTCTAATATTACCATGTTTTTGACTTGCATGGATCTGGTCTATCAGTGTAGAATTTGGATATTCTCCTTAATATTTGGATGTCTTACTGTGGTACTCCAGTTTCCTCCATCCTCAAAGAAACATGAAGATTTATTGGCTAGTCTAAACTCTCAGTGTATATAAGCTAATGTTGCTGCAGCTTCATGTTCTGGGCCTGTAACTTGACTGGTACATAGCTTGTTTGGCAGGAGTGCTTAATGGGAAAATTGCATGTAGCTTTTCAAAGAATAGGCAAGTTATGACAGTTTGCCTGTCAGGCAAACACAGGGCTCCTGTTTTACATCGGTACTGGTCCTTTGAGGATTGGTATGCAATTTGGGTCCTTGATCCAATTCATTCAGCATTACCACTAGCACTCCATTAATTTGCTGTAGGAGGAGGCCCATTATAGTGACTGGGTTTCAATCAAGGAAGGCAATGGATGGAAAGAATGCAGTGGAATTTAGGGCAGGTCCTGTGGCTCATGACGGTTAGTCACTAATGTGTTTTTCTGTTTTGCAGAATGGTGACACAGAGGAATTGAAGCCAAGATGTCAGGATATTGCTTTAAATGCAAATACTTTCTTCAAAGATGTTGAGATAACTGCAGCTAAGTGCTGAAATAATTTCAGATATGGTGAGTGGAGGACACATACGGCCAGGGGGGGGGGGTCCAGTGAGGCATGAGAAGGTAGGGGAGAGAACAGTGTGGCAGAAAAGGGAGGGAGAGAGTCCAGTGGGGGAGGAAATGGAGGAGGAGAGTCCAGTGGGGTGGGAGAAGATGGAGGAATGTCCAGTGGGGAAGGAGAAGGTGGGAGAGAGTCCAGTGAGGCAGCAGGAGGTAGGGAGAGTCCAGTTGGGGCCAGGAGAAGGTTGAAGGTCTTACACAGTGAAAACTCTAACTTGGTACTGTTGCCCTTGCAGTGTTATTTGTAGGTTTAACATTTTGGATACATGGAGATAAAACATCATATACAGAAAAAAATACTATTTCATAACTTCAGCCCGTGGCAATGTGACTTTTTTTCTGCACAGCATGCTATGTGTTATACAGTCCATTTGATGGACTGTCTGCTGATACCACAGTTTTGAGGTGCAAGGACTGAGATGATCTACCTGTACAATGAATGCCTGAATAATGTAGGCTCCTGAAATTGACAGTGCAAAATTCTTTATCCTTGGAGTACACAGACAGCTGCTCTGGATTTGTGTAACATGGAATTCTATTTCATTTTCCCCATATTTTAAAATGAAAACAATGAGTGAGAAGGTCAATGAAATAACAATCAGTAAAAACAAAACGAAAACTCCAGCAAGGCTAGAATTTCCACTGAGTGACCTCCCAAATATCTTGTATCAGAGGTACATGGAACATATGCAAATAATCTTTATCAACATTAGGTATTTCAGCTAATTGGCAATTCTGAATGCCCATGACTTGTTTTGTCATTTTACTAGAAAATTTCAGACCAGTAAAGTCAAGCCCCACTAGCTGTGGATATGCATATTTTGGCCTTGTTATGACCTCATCAGCACAGCACAAGCAGAGTGTTTGACTAAGCATTAGAAACACAGGGCTGTTATACCCAGCTGATGCCCATTATCATTAGGGTCACTGAAAAAATATCCCAAACTGTTTTTCAGTAACCTTCTCACTCATTGTTTTAGTTTGTTGTTTGGGATATTTTTGCAGTGACCCTAATGATGGACATCAGCTGGATATAACAGCCCTGTGTTTCTAATGCTTAGTCAAACACTCTACTTGTGCTGTGCTGACAAGCCCATAACAATGCTGAAATATGCATATCCACAGCTAGTGTGGTTTGGCTTTATTGGCCTGAAATTGTCCAGTAAAATGATTAAACAAATCATGGGCATTCAGAATTGCCAATTAGCTGAAACACCTGATGTTCATAAGGATCATTTACATATATCCCATGTGCCTCTGATACAAGAGGTTTGAGAGGTCACTCAGTGGAAGTTCTAGCTTTGCTGGTGTTTTCATTTTGTTTTTACAAAATTGTAAAAATCAAAAAACAGTTTTTCATAAGTTGCATATGCGCAGAAGATGTTTTATGTTTCTGATTTTATAGTCTGTACTTTCTTAGATGCTATTAGAATATGAAGGAAGTTAAACATTTGACAGAAGAGGCTCTGTTCTTTAGTTAAAAGTATGATAGGATTTTCTAATCCTATTTCTTTACAGCTTAAGGTTCTTCCACTGCCTTGCAGTTCCCTAGTGGTGTACTGGAGATTAAACCATAGAGTGACGATTGCTTTCTTCCATGTCAGTTTCTTTGTCTGTCTGTCCATCTATAAATTATTGAAAGTGACTGTAATTTGCTGGTCTATGTATATTTACTTTATCTAATAAAACAATTAGGAAGGCATGCAGTCATGTTATTCTGCAACAAGGATCATTTGACAAGCAGTTTTTCAAAGAATCAAGCAGCTTCCTGTGTTTTTCCTAGAAATGTTCTCTGTCCAGTAATTGAGTTTTCTAAAAATTGAGAGCTTCATGGACTAGTTAAGGTATGAATGTGCAATAAGTGTCTATGTGCACTCAGTTATGTGTTAACATATACCACATAACTGAGTATACACAGCATATAGGAGGGAAGTGGAACATCTCCTTGCCTGGTGTGACAGCAACAATCTGGCACTGAACATCAGCAAGACCAAGGAACTGTTTGTGGACTTTAAAAGGGCTCAGGGAGCACATCAACCTCTGAAAATCTAGGGAGTAGCAGTAAAAAGAGTCAAGAACAGTAAGTTCCTTCATGTACACTTATCAGAGGACCTGTCTTGGTCTGTCCACATCAACCACACTGTCAAAAACGCAAAGAAATATCTGCACTTCCTACAGAAACGGAGGAAAGCAAACCTGTCACAGTCCATCATCCAAGCCTAGGGGAACTATTGAGAGTGTACTGACAAACAACATCATTGTATGGTACAGGAACTGTAATGCCTCAGATCGCAAAGCTCTCTGGAGAGTAGTAACAGCAGCGTAAAAAATCATTGGCTCTCCACTGGCATCCTTGGATAACTTACATGAATCTCAATGAATTGTAAGAGCTGGATGGATAATAAATGGCCATACTCATGCTGCCTGTGGTATATTCTCTCTCATTTCCTTAAGTAGACATTACCACAGCATGAACTGTAAGACTTCCAGACTCAATAGAAATGTTTGCCCCTTATCCACCAGATTGCTGAACTCTAACAACAGGCATGACAGAAGCCATCATGCTCCTTCAACCAATTAATTGAATATTCTCTTGATTAATCCAGTAAATAGCATACTCTTATTTCTATTTATTCTAAAGTCACTTCTGCTAATAACATACTTTATTGCAATATCCAACTCATCTGTCCTAAAACTTGAATGTGCAATACTCTATGCAATATTTTTGCTTCACATGAACTTGTTAATGTGAAATTTTAAGTTCATGCAATATCTGCTTGTGCAATACCCTAAATGGCATATTTTCTATGCATGTAGCATCTGTAAGTATCTGTCCTAGTATTACAAAATAGTAACTGTATGTATGTACGTATGTTTCTTGCACTGGGAATGAAGCAAAGTAATTCCATTTAGCTACACTATCTACCAATCTAAATGACAATAAAGTTTACTTTGACTTTTGACTACTATATCAGAGTATCTTAAATATAACAAAAAAGGCACCCATGAAAATAATGATTGATGAGGCATCTCTGTTGGGAAGATCTCTATAGTTGGAAAGACAAGCTTAAATATTGTTGGTATTGTAAATGTCTTTTTTGAGAGGAATGCTTCACAAAGGGAGTCTCAGGTTGAAAGTGAGTTTGTTGACTTGTCTAAACATAAGTTTCCTTTCCATTGTGGAATGTAATTATAAAATGTGCCTAAGATTAATGCATGCAGTGAAACCCAATTTTGTAACAAGACTCTTTCACATCACTATAACTGAAAATGATCTTTAAGAATGATTTATTAATACATTCTGTCTGTTTCACTATTTTATTTACAGAAAGATTAGGTTATCAATCAGAAATATTTGAGAAACAACTAGAAGATATTAGTGATTTAACTTATCCAGAAGATGCCAACCTATTTTCCATTGTCAATGTCCTCATGAGTTAACTTCTCTAGAAGATGTCTGCTTAAGTTCTTTTCTTAATATACTCACTGAAAAAGAGCAACACAGTACACAATACCAATAACCAAACAAAAGCACTGCACAGCATGCCAGGAAACCACCAGCCATGTTTATTAAAAACATATCTAACTGACTTTGGCAGAAAACATAAACATACTCACAACCATCTATTGAAATTCATGAAAAAGTCATGCAACATAATGTAACACTTTACATCATACAAAAACAATTAAAAAACAATTCTTGAAACAAATGATGTTGTTGTTGTTGTTGTTGTTGTGTCTTTCAACTTTTCCCGGTTAGGGGTCGCCACAGCGGAACTCTGGTCCGCTAATGATTGATAGTTGATTTTTACGTGCCGAGTTACCAGCCCTGACGAACAAAGGTACGCCCATTCACGCATGTCTCCACTCAGAAGACACTCTAGCTGAGAATCGAACTGGACAGCGTCTTACTGTGAGGCGACAACGCTACCGCAGCACCATGATACAGTGATATAATAAAATAATGATTAATTTTCACATAAAATATGATATATATATATATATATATATATATATATATATATATATATATATATAATCTCCTCTGTGGTCCCGCTGGTGAATCTTGGAATCTTGGGGCAATGTTACAACTGCCTCATTTACACAGACAACCCTGTCCTCCTCCCAACAAATTCCAACACATGTGAGAGATGCAACCATATAGCCAAACTGGAGGCTAAGCTCTCTCAACTCAGTACTGGCATAACCAGTCGGGAGGAGAAGGAAACCACACTCATTACAATTCCAGTCTCACATAGACCTACCACGACAGCAAACCAAACACATAATCACACAAAAACATACTCAGAGGCTCTAAATAAAGATCTGCCTAAGCAGCAGAGATCTCCAAAGCAGACACCCAAGCAACCGCTACCCCAAAACAAAACACGTGCAACACATATCTCACAAAGCCAGTGGGCCAAACAGTCACAGCCCTTAAGGCTAAACAACACACCTGATACACTTGTAATAGGTGACTCTATCGTCAGGCACACTGACGTCCCGCTCACCAGGCTGAACAAGGAGAAGGTCATGGTGAGCAGCCTGTCAGGTGCTAGGATCCGCCACGAAACACAAGAACTCAGGTCACTCCAAGGCAAGTACAAATATGACTCCGTCATTGCCCATGCTGGTGTGAATGACCTGAGATGTACCACCCTGGACTACATGAAAAGAGACATAGAGGAGCTCTCTGAGCATGTAGCCCAGGCCGGTATGACCCTGACCTTGAGTAGCATCTTAGCCTCACCAAGAATGATGCCACAATATGAAGACAAGATGATCAATTTTAACAATTGGCTTAAGTATTGGTGTCATTCAAAGGGGATCCAATGCCTGTCAGCCTGGGATGATATGCTCGACAAGCCATGATGCTTCTCTAAGGACGGCTTGCACCTGTCACCCCTGGGCTTTTAGATATTGGCAAAGGCTCTTGCTACCCCCATAGTGCCTTTTTTAGGCAAGGCTCAAAAGACAAACCCAACTCCATAGGTATCACAAGGGATAAGAAACTAAGAGTAATGCTACTCAACGCCAGAAGTCTAAACCTCAAGATGCACGCTCTCAAAACTCTCCTTAGCATGTAGAACATTGATATCTGTGCAGTAACAGAAACCTGGTTCAGGGCTCCTGAGAGCACCCCAGCACTACCAGGTTATACCTCATACCATGCTTTTCGGCCCCAAAACTTGGACCGAACCACAAAAGGAGGGGGAGTATCAATATTCATCAAAGATACCCACACCTCCAGGTTGGTGGCAAAGCACGAAGCATCAGACACTATCCATGTGCAACTAATAGTGGGTAAAACTGCCTTCCAGTTTATAGCCTGCTACAGACCACCCTCCCAAACCCAGGAACCCCACTCTACCTTCCTGAAAACACTGGAAAATATGAAGGTCTCTCCAAACACCATTATATTGGGCGACTTCAACTACCCAAACATAGACTGGGAGCATTACTTTAGCTCCAACACCCTAGCCCAAAGGTTCCTAGAATTCATAAACTCAAATGCTATGGAACAACTTGTTACCACTCCCACAAGAGGGGAAAACATACTGGACCTGATCATCACCAACATGGGGACTTTATGCTCCAGACCAGAAGTGTATCCCTCACTGGTAAGATCAGACCATAAACTGATCTCACTGGATATTCACATCCCGACCCCACCCCCTGCCCAGAAAACCACAGTGAAAAACTTCTCTAAAGCAAATTTCACACTCCTCAATACTGAGGTGGAATTCTTCAAAGCCCCCGGGCCTGTGGAAAATACAACCCAGACCACAGAATCCTTTATAAATGCATTCTATGAACACCTTCAGGAATGCATGGATCATGCAATCCCAAATAAAACCAAGACCCAGTCCTCCAAAGGCAGACGTCCTGTCTGGTGGACCCTAGCCATAAACAAACTATACAATAGAAGGAGGAAGCTACTACATGATAGAGCAGAATCCCAAAAATGGAAGGCATCCCTGATCAGTATTAGCAAAAAACTAAGGGCACTCATAAAATCATCTAAGGCCAGCTTCGAGAGAAAAATTGCACAGGACACTAAGGATAATCACAAGGCTTTCTTTAGTTATGTTAGGAACCTGGGTGGGATTTCCCAGATATGCTCAGAATTAGTCCAAAATGACAACAAATGCACCGAACCCACAGACATTGCCAACATCCTAGCTGACAGGTTCAGCGCAAACTCCCCCCATCCCCACCAAAAGGGCAAATATCTATCCCAGCAGAGTGCTGCCCCCCTGACATCTCAGATGCTCAGGTAAGAGCCGCCCTCTCCAAAGCAAAAAACACAGCATCAATGGGACCAGATGGTGTCCTGGGCTGCGTCCTGCATGAACTCCAAGAAGAGCTAAACCCAAACATAAAACTAGTGTTCAATCTCAGCCTTACTAGAGGATATGTACCCAAACAGTGGTGTACAGCAACAGTGGTCCCTCTCCACAAAGGTGGTACCTCAACGGACCCTGGAAACTATTGCCCATAAGCCTGCCTAGCTTGGTCTGCAAAGCTATGGAAAGGATCATCATGGACCTCATAAATAAAGATATTGGGGAACTACAGACACTGGATCCTATCCTGTACGGCTTTGTTAAGGGCAGATCCTGCCTCTTAAACCTGGTCGACTTCTTTGAAACAGTCACCAAGGCCATTGACGAAGGGAAGGTGGTCCACACAGCCTACCTGGACCTCGCAAAAGCCTTCGATACAAGACCCCACTCGGTCATTATAGATAATCTCACCAGCTTAAATATAAACCCCTAAGTCACTAGATGGGTTGCAAACTGGCTCAAGGACAGAACCCACATGGTTAGAATTGCTGGAGCCATGTCAGACTCCAAACCAGTTAAAAGTGGCATCCCACAAGGCTCAGTCCTGGGACCTCTCTTGTTCGGTATATATTTCTCGGAGGTACAGGCCAACACGGAAGGACTGTGGCTGAGCAAGTTCGCAGATGAATGCAAACTAGGCGCCATAATCGACTCTCCAGCCAACACAAGCATCATACAAAAGGGCCTCATAGAAACAGACAACTGGTGCCAGAGCCATGGCCTCAAGCTAAACGCCAAAAAGTCTATAGTCATCCCCTTTGGCAAAAACAAAGTGCCCACAAATTACCACATAGGTGGTAATCCATTAAGTACAGAAGAAGTAATTAGGGACCTGGGGACCCAAGTTAATAACAATCTCTCGTTTGACAACCACGTGGCCAAAGTGGTTAGAAAAATATTTTATATAGCCCACCTAATCATGAAGGGATTCACATCTAGATTAGGGGAGGTCATTGTGCCTCTTTACTCATCCCTCATCAGGCTCATAATCGAGTACAATGCCCCTTTTGGGATGTACCTTACCAAACACCTGCAGCAACTGGAAAGACCTCAAAAGTACCTCACCAGGAGGATCAAAGGGCTCAAACAGATGCCATATGCTGCCCGGTTAAAGAAACTCCAGCTCTACTCAGTGGCATACCGCCTGCTCAGAGGCGACCTGTGCCTGACATATAAAGCCATGTACAACCCGGAATTAAGTGCATGCTGCACCTCAAAAATCCAAATCCCATCGAGCTACATGCTCGAGAGACTTGAACCTCAGCACTGAAATAAATAGGACATGCTGGAGGGACAGATTCATAACCCAGAGGCTCCCTTCACTCTGGAATAAAATCCCAGTCCAGGTTAGGCAGAGTCCCTCATTGACTCTCTTCAAGAGGAATCTTGTTGAGTGGATGGGAGATCGTAGGTTTACCCCAGGTATCACTTCTGTGTCACTGTTAGACAGAGGCACAGTATACTAACCACGAAAAGGGCATAGCAAAATTCATTTAAAATGGGTGGCGAAAGCCAAACATACTCTGGCTAGGCTTATAAATGCCCTAAGGCAGATAGCCTAGTATGAACCTATGAACCTATGAACTTATATATATATATATATATATATATATATATATATATATATATATATATATATATATATATATGGTTCTACCTGACATAATCGACACGCCAGAGGAAGACCGACAACGCAATCACCGACACCACATAACCGACAGTGCAAAAACATGAAACCCCACATGCCCGACAACGAAATAACCGACGGTACACAAACACGAAACCTCATACACTGCACATACCACAATCACAACAATCAACAAACAAAACACATTCCCTGTCCAAAAACCACACACACAACACAAGCACACAGAAATCCCTACAAACCCACACTAAACCTCACATACACAACTATCTACAACCCTAACCCAAACCCTAACCCTAAGGTCCGTCACTATCGCACACTCACCTAACCCGTGCCCTAACCCTAACTCACTTAACCCGCCTAACCCAAACACAATCACTACCGCACACTTACCTGACCCGCTCCTAACCCTAACTCGCTTAACCCGCCCTAACCCAAACACAATCACTACTGCACACTTACCTGACCCGCTCCTAACCCTAACTCACTTAACCCTTCTAACCCAAACACAATCACTACCGCACTTACCTGACCCGCTCCCTAACCCTAACTCACTTAACCCACCCCTATCCCCACACACCGTCAATATCCACACTTACCTTACTCGCACCCAAACGTCCGTCACTACCGCATACTTACACAGCCTTTTCCCATGTCGGCATCCTTGGCATTGGTGTTTTCATCTGTCGCGTCGGTCTTCTGACTTGTCGATCTTCTGGGCCTCGCGATTCGCTTGTCGGTCTTCTGGTGTTTCGACTAACTCAGGTAGACCCATATATATATATATATATATATATATATATATATATATATATATATATATATCAAAAACACCCAAGCGATAATCCCAAAAAAGATAAAACACAAGTCCCAAACGGAGCACCAAACTTATTTAGAAAATGTACTCTGTGGACGAGAATCAAATACAGCTTGTAGAGCCAAATTTCACCAGACAGTCAACAATCCAATTCAAAGTGCAAATACCATTCGAAAAATACTGCTCAGTCTCGAGCAAATAAAGCAACGGATAAAATAAAAGCAGGACACTTTTATTGTATGTGTGACCCACCGCTTCCTCAGACAAACACTAAAGAATCATTAAACACTTATATACAATGTAAAAAGGCAAATAGACCTATCATTTGATTTTTTAAAACCAAGATCTCACCTCATTAAAAACGCTGTATGAGCAGGTAAATCCATGTCCCTGAATGGAACCGGAAATTGCATCACATCCTACACACAGGATGAGCAGGCTAAAGTGATAGAAATACATAAAATCGCTATCTAATGACTATGCGTTCTGTTGAGCAAACCCCTGCAACTGCATATACAACTGTGAATGTCATAGACACAAAAACCCATCCACATCAAATGCGATATAACATAGCAGCATTGCTGTTCAGTGCATAATATATTAGAATTTTAAAAATATAATGACATCTCATGTGCATAAAAATGTCATGTAAGCGAAATATCCTATATATAAAAAATATATCCTAAATATGAATATATATATATATATATATATATATATATATATATATATATATATATATATGGGTTCACTTCAAAATCCTGAAAGCTCAAAATCCTGAATCTCAAAATCCCGATCTCAAAATCCTGAAAGCTCAAAATACCGAAAACTCATAATACTGAATCGCATAATACCGAAAAACATACAGGACACCAACACTGATGTGTGATTGTGCAGATGTTCAGGTTAGAGCCCAGGTCAGGTAAATGTGCAATTGTGACAGTCATTAGGGTTATTGGTGGATTAAGTGAGTTAGGGTTAGGGCGCGGGTAAGGTGATCATGTGATAGTGACAGAATTTGGGGTTAAGGGTAAGTTAAGAGGGTTAGGGTTAGGGCATGGGTGAGGTGAGTGTGCGATAGTGACGGACCTTAGGGTTAGGGTCTAGGTTAAGGTAAGTGGATAGATAGTAGTGTATGTGCAGTGTAGAGTAGCTGCAATACAGTCAGTGTTGGTGTCCTGTATGTTTTTCGGTATTATGAGATTCAGTATTATGAGTTTTCAGTATTTTGAGCTTTCAGGATTTTGAGTTTGGGATTTTGAGATTCAGGATTTTGAACTTTCGGGATTATGAAGTGAACCCATATATATATATATATATATATATATATATATATATATATATATATATATACATATATATATATATATATATATATATATATATATATATATATATATATATAGATTCCATACACTTGGTCGAATTACACTTGGTCGAAAATGATTCCAGGCATTGCACTTCACTGAAAGCTCACTTGACTGAAAGCTCACTTGGTCGAAGTTTATTTGGTCGAAAATGGAATATAGTCCCTGCCCCACTGCTGTGCAACCCTGGAGTGAAAATATTAAATATGGGGAGGTGTGGGGGGCACAGCCGCCATATTGGGGGGGTGTGGGGGCATAGCCCCCACATTATGCTAATAGTTTTTACTAAACATATAGACATATATATATATAGATATATATATATATATATATATATATATATATATATATATATATCAATGCATTTCTAATGGATATACCTTCCCACACCCCCCCCCTTATTTAATATTCTCACTCCAGGGTTGCACAGCAGTGGGGCAGGGGCTATATTACATTTTCGACCAAATGAACTTTGATCAAGTGAGCTTTCAGTCAAGTAAGCTTTCAGTGAAGTGCAATGCCTGGAATCATTTTCGACTAAATGAAATTCGACCAAGTGTATTGAATATATATATATATATATATATATATATATATATATATATATATATATATATTATAGAGAGAGAGAAAGAGAGAGAGTGATGGAAGAGAGAGAGAGAGATAATTTGCTTATAATTAAGGTGTTTTTGCTTTAAGTATACTCTTTTTTGAAACTTAAGTCCTGGGTGAGTAAATGCATTTAATTTGAGTTGCAATGTAAGTTTTCTATATTTTATTTTCAGCTTTCAAGGACCACCCCTCAGATTACAAGGAACAATTTTCAGAGTGTTTATAAAGTGCATTATTTCATTCTTTTTTAAAATATTACCATGTTCAAAGGTACACTTTCTCACACATACCTCAGTTTTCTCCACATTGTATTCACTTAACATTTTAAAAATAGATAAACAATACCAAAGCTCACACAATTACATGTTTCTGTATTATAATTATAAATACTGATGCAAAAAATATATATATATATCACGTGCTGTAAAACCAAAAGTGCACATCTATTTTAGGTCCTGGTAATGTTTTTCCCTTTAAATTGTGTCATATTTCTTATTATTTGCTTACAGTGACAAAAAACAGTTTGATTAAGTTAAGATTTTTGTGGTCATTTTGGATTTTTCTTTGAATAAAATAAAGTAAGATCATTTAAATGCATTCATTTCCATTGTCTTTTCTGTTGGAACTGATATACTGCCACTTTGAAAGAACAATTATTTCCCTGTATTCACTGCTGATGGTACTGACGTCTTTAACCATGCTTCATGTTATATTAATCATAAGAAGTTTCTTAGGGTTATCAGTCTGCCAAGCATGGTGAAATATTTACCTCACGTTCATCTTTCACCTAATTCCTTGTAATACCATCCTAGTGGTGGTATATTTCTACAATGATTACTTGTTTACATTTGAAAGTTAACTTGAAGTTTTGGATTTCATTGTGCAGTCAATGTTAATTTAAAAGGCAATGTACTTATCATATAATAAAAGTGGTATATTATTCAACTTGTTTTAGGTTTTCATTAGATCGCCATACTGACCTTGATCGACACTTCAGTGTTTATGGCGGAAATGGTTCTATTCATACTGCAAAGCCTCTTGATCGAGAAAAATCTGCATGGCACAATATTACTATAATAGCATCTGAGCTCAGTAAGTGTCCTTCAAATATGCATTTAAATAGCAAGAAATCTTCAATTATTTCTGTGGATTATTTGTGCATACAACTGGCTAATAGTCTATCAACCTGTCTTACAGTCCGATCAAAAACTCATTATCTTCTGCATCTGCAGAGACTGAAGTAAATGTTTTCACATTTTCTGGTATTATTAATCTGTAAACTCATTCTTTGTGTTCTCTTTCCCTGTCCTCTACTCAGGTACCTATTTATTATAGTCACTAAATGTTGGGTCTTTTGTCATCTAACGTTCTTTAAGTCATAATCACACAGACTTTTTCTCCCTGAAAATGATCAGTGACAAGTCTTTCTTCTACCTTTCTCCATATGCAATGTCTCACTTGTGATGTTTCTTATTAATTCTACTTTTATTCATGTTAAACAAACCACTACTATGTGCTGTGGTTTCAACAACTATTTTCTGATTTTGCATTCAGCACTTATAAGTTTCCCACCATTGTTTCTGTTGTGTGTGTGTATTTATGTGTTTCTTTATATGTTTTATTGTACTGTTTCATTCAGTGTTTTGAAGATGAATCCTAAGGATGAAGATGCCAGAGTCCCATTTTTAATTTCTTTATTTCATCTCTCTCATGTGTATATCTAATCTGATATTTTTTATTTATTTCATTTTACATTTGTTGACTGGGCTAGTCTAGCTGGATACATGTCCATTTTCAGTAGAGGCCCGGGGAGAAAAGCTCCACTTTAAACTAGTTAACATCAGGCTAGTGCCAAAACAAGATAAATACATTATGTAATGTAGATAAGGTGAATATGCTTGCAGAATTATTTCATCAACTTCAGTTATACAGAAATAAAGAAGATACAGAAATTGAGAACTGAGCTGAAAAAGCGTAAAAATACAATGATTATTACCAAGGGAAAGAGAATTATTAATCTGTAAACTCATTCTTTGTGTTCTCTTTCCCTGTCATCTACTCAGGTACCTATTCATAGTTATGAACTATGATTATGTTAACTTTAAACTAGTTAACATCAGGCTAGTGCCAAAACTAGATAAATACATTATGTAATGTAGATAAGGTGAATATGCTTGCAGAATTATTTCATCAACTTCAGTTATACAGAAATAAAGAAGACACAGAAATTGAGAACTGAGTTGAAGGGAAATACCATATTCATAGTTACACACATGCATACACATATGTGACACATGCTTGCAAACACAATATGATCATCAATAAACTATGCTTTTACCCTTCTTTTCTGAGTTTCTAAAACAACCTAAATATGCAGTTCTGATTAAAGGAGGGATACAAATGCTTACCAAAATTACTTACATACCTTGTGTCAATCAACAAAGTAAAAGTCATTCTCCTTATTCATAAAGGAGGTGTATAAGAAGAAACAGATGGAATATGTAGACAGTAAATGACTGGTCCGAGGGAGCCCAACATTTGTTTTCCCTTTCATCATATGTAGAGATTATGCATACCATTAAGGTGTGAGAGACAGTAGTAAGACCAACATGTAAACATTATCACGGCCCAAATGTCTTAAATCTGAAGCACGTAATTCTGAGAATGAATGTTCAGATTTCAGGAACAATTATGTGAACATCTGTGTTGTGCAGATTGGGAGATAAGAATAATAGCTTAGGAAAATAAGGTTTAGGGATTTATTCCCTGCAAAGTGCATCCATTATGCAAAATGGGAATGGCTCTTAAACTTTATTATTGTGTTTCTGGGTGTTACCTTTAGTAAACGCTATGATTTGGAAAGGCAGTATTCAAAACAACATTACAGATGCGATACAAAAATAATGAGGAGTCCTATACTGCATACAACATTTATAAGGCAATTCTACTTAGTAGCTCAAAATTGTAAGCTGCTGGTAAAATATGACATGTATTAAGTAGCAGAAAGCATTTTAAGAACTATGCTAACAAGGGAATGATTCTGCTGCTAGGGATGACTACAGTTAGGGCTACAGAGAATAGGCATGAGGGAGCTGGAATTTTCTGAAGGAAACTGACAAAAGAACCAAGACATTGGGAGCAAATAATTAGAGATGGAATGGTAACAGAATAAAAAGAGGCCAAGAATTCACTTGGACTGCAGGCTAGAGGCTGCCTTCCCTATCAAGGACTGATATTAGAGTATAGGCAAAGAGAAAGAAATGGGGGGGGGGGTGTCTTAAGCTAAAGACCAGCACTGGTAGAGTTTTTAGTAGAATCAAGAACAGAAGCTGCTGTCAAAAAAGGGATAATTATTAGGGCATATAAAATATTGCATGGTAGCTATAGTACTCAGTTAGACGAGGTTAGAAAGGATTGGGAAGTGAGACTGCATAAGCAATTCACAAAGAAACATAAGTATGGCTCCCAAATATTCAAAAATTAGATTTAGGATTTTTGTTTGTTAAGTGCTTGCATATTTATTTTTATACTGAAATCAGACTCTAAAATGTTTTTCTCAGGTAAATTACAAATGTTAGAGGTTCCAAGGGGAAGCAATAGGCAATTACGAACATATTTTCTCAGAGTGTAATGAGCTGAAAGAGTTTAAAAATTCCAAGCCAAAATCGCCCTCGCAAGTACGGCAAGTGCACAGGCCCAACATTCTTAAAACAAACTCAAAAATCAAGGCCAGCACTGAATGTGGTTAAAACACCTCAATTTTATTCAACCATAAATCACTAAAAGGGTTGGATAAAACCCTCTAACCCCACAAAAAATCCAAGCAGACCTGTTTCAGCTGAAATAGCCTTCCTCAGTATCAAACAAAACATTGTCACATCAACATCATTTATACAAATTCATTAATTAAGCACAGTTGGTTATTGGTTAATTATAAATCATTTAATCCAGGCTGAAAGAGACCACCTAATTTAATAATCCAGTTCTTTTCCTAAGCATTGAGAATGGCATGCCACCCAGATTTATTAGTCTTGTCACCAAATATTTTATCAATGACAGTAAATCTGTAGGAAGCATTACCATGTTTGAGTGTATGTTTAAAGAATGCATTTGATTGTCTCTTATTCCTAATATCACTCAAATGTTCACCAATCCATCATAGTAGTGGTCTAGATGTTTGGCCAATGTAAAAGGCAGAACATGTACATGTTACCAAGTATATTACAAAGTCCGACCCCTGTTGCTGTCATGTCGTGGAAGCCCCCTGATGATGCTTATAATGACTGAAATAGGAACCATGTGGCCTCTGTCTCCAAAATGAAAATAGGCATCTGTTTCCTAAAATATCAGTTAACTTATGATCCGCAATATTTTCCAATGCTTGTTAATGCTATCCATAAATGGTCCTGTATTACGTCCTTATGTGGAAACTAGCCTCATATATCTACAGTTGACAAGCAAGGAGAGGTATCAGGGCATGTTTTTCAATACAGATAGGTATTGATTTGTCTATATATTAAGTGAATTCAGGATTACTATGGATCTGGTTTTGATCTTGAACGGTTTGGCCTCGGACAAGGATGATTTATTTGTATTTGGATTACGGTCCACGGACAATTCCAATATGGATTTAAATATCAATGGCCCAGTGAATAGCTGTAATCAGGCTTTTCAGAAGCTTACTAAGTGCATGAAAACATTAAGCACTAATGTGTGGCACTTGAAACTTTTCAAAGCTTATCAGCTAAAAAGGGATTACCCCTAGGGGGCTGCGGGTTAGAATACAACCACTAGTAAACAATATTGATGAGAAACTGGCTGATGAGTGGGCCTAGGTCCAACAAAGTGCTTCAACAGGCTTTGTTGAGGCTTTAATAGCCTTCTATGAATGCACAGTTGATCAATATATTACAGAAGTATGTTTACTATGCAAGGAAACCAAACATTTTGAAGATTTATCTTGTTATTCAATATGCTTGAATCAACTTAGCACAGAACTTCTCAGTTTGGAGAAATAACTAAAGGGGAAGAAAAAATATCAAAATAATGAGGGACTATAATAGAGGGGAAACCCTTTGGATCATATAAACAGGTTAAATTTGGCCAGTCATAGGTTAGAATCCACAATCAGAAAAGAAAGAGACCAAAATCAATCCTTAAGAAATCTAGAGGGGGAAATAGCAGCACATCTGGTTAGGACTTGTCCACAGCCATGGAGGTGTATAGCAACCATATTTTGGAATCACTTACCCCAAAGAGATTAAATTTGGATGCCCCTTTAGGGCTCGAACACATAGGGGAGGCAGAAAACATAGGGGAGCAAAGGATCTCGAGAGTCTTCTCAAACTCATGGTACAAAAATAAACAACACTTGTAATGTTTTAGATATCTCCTCTATACCCCTCTTTGAGGTGGAAATTCAAGTACTTAATAAAGGTTTAAGTTTTGTACCCGGTTTCCTTCTATCTGAAGATTCCTTAGCACAAGATGTAGTATCATTTTGTCGCCTATTCAACTTAAGATTATTATTTGATGGTGACACTACTGGTACTAACACTATTTCTTTTAAATTTCACAAATCCACCTTTATTCCACCCATGCAAAAGCAGGTGGCTTCCTTCCAGTCAAGTGTTCTCAAAGATTTACATTTTCATGCTCACGAACATCATATATTACCTCATAATCTCTCAAAGATCGAATCACAGCTGGTGTCTAATTTACAAAATAATAAGAACTTGGTGATTTTGCTTGCTGATAAGGTAGAAGCTGTGGTGGTTATGGCCTGGGGGATGCACTATAATAAAGCCCAAAAGCAACTTAGGGATGGCCGATACTACATGCTAATGCCTTTAAATCCAACTTTCAGATTCAAGACGGAAATAGATAACTTTTTTAAGCAAGCTAGGGAGGACGTATTATTATGGATTCCAACATATACCATTTAACAGTACAGGATCCCAAATCCCACTATCTATATCTTCTGCCTAAAATACACAAGGATCTACACAACTCACCAGGGAGATCCATTGCATCAGGCAGAGGGTCACTCACCAAACCCCTTTCACAGTTCCTAACCAAGTATTTGCAACCACTATTGAAATTTATTAGAGTACTCATACAAGACATCACCCATTTTTTAGGCATTATCTCTGACATGTAATTAGAACCAGGTTGGCTCCTGTGTACACTTGATGTTATTGCTCTTTATACTAACATCACACATTGGGCTGGCCTTTGTGGTTTACAATATTGGTTAGAGAAAAGTTAACTTTATCAACCTGGATTCAATACATTCCTTGTTTCTTTAGCAGGCATGTTTTAACCAAAAATGTTTTGTACTTTCGGGACCAGTGTTATTGGCAAATACAGGGTACAGCAATGGGGGCATCCTTTGCCCCCATTTATGCTGATTTATTTATGGCCTAGGCAGAGGATCATCTCATTTATGACCCTGGACATAATTTGTATTTGGATTAAATTGACATTTGGAGGCGCTATTTGGATGACTATTGGTTGGTTTGGAGAGCTGATAGTATATGCCTTCAAGAATTTGGAGAATATTTAAATGGGAACAAGTGGGGAATCCAGTTCATGGTTCATTACCATGCATGAACGTTACATTTCTAGATGTCCTTATAAAAAGAAATAAGAACAATACCCTAGATAGTGAAATTTTTCAGAAATACACACAATACAATTCATTACTCCACGCATCCAGCTTTCACCCACAGCATATCATCACAAACATCTCCAAATCGCAGTTCATTCGGGTCAAATGTGTTTGCTCCAATATGGAGAAATATGAACAATATAGGAGTGATCTGGTACAAAGATTCAAAAATTGGAGTTATAAATATGGCAGTATTATTACTACCAGTAAATGGGCTTCTAGCCAGGATACAAAGGATATGTTGTCATACAAGGAACATTCATCTGATAAAACACTGGATCTGAAGTTAGTTATCCATAAAGTAAGAGTAGCGAGATCTATGTCCGAATCCAGACCAGTAACAAGTGGTGTGCCTCAGGGCTCTGTCCTGGAGCCCCTCCTGTTTGGCATATACTTCTCAGAAGTACAGGCAAGCACGGAAGGGCTGTGGCTGACTAAGTCTGTGGACGACTGCAAACTGGGTGCTATAATAGAGTCTCCAGCTGACATGGAGATCCTCCAGAAGGGCCTAAATGAAACTGATGCATGGTGTTAAAGCCATGGTCTCAAGCTAAATGCAAAAAAATGCGTAGCAATCCCCTTTGGAAAAAACAGATTACCCGCAAACTACAACATAGGAGGTAATCCCCTGAAGTCTGAAGAAGAAATAAGGGATCTAGGGACCCAAGTAGATAGTCAGCTTTCCGTTGATAACCATGTTGCCAAAGTGGTTAGAAAATCCTTCTATGTGACCCATCTGATCATGAAAGGGTTCACATCAAGATCTAAGGATGCAATGGTGCCCCTCTACTCTTCCCTCATCAGACCCATTATTGAGTACAATGCACCAATTGGAATGTACCTGGCTAGACATCTCCAGCAGCTGGAGAGACAACAGAGGTACCTAACCAAGAGGATTACTGGCCTCAAACAGTTGCCCTATGCAGCCCGATTGAAAAAGCTAAGACTGTTCTCTGTTGCATACTGCTTTCTCAGAGGCGATCTCTGTCTAACGTATAGAGCCATGTCCAACCCAGAATTGTTGAACATGCTCCGTCTTAGCAAAACCAAATCTACTCGAGCTACACACTCTAGGGATATAAACCTCAACACAACAATGAATATAACATGCTGGAGGGATAGATTCCCTTTGCAGAGACTTCCCTTACTATGGAACAGGGTCCCAATCTACATAAAACAGAGCCCCTCACTATCACTCTTCAAAAGGAACCTTGATGAGTGGATGGGTAACAGAAAGTTCACACTGGGGAATCACACCAACAGCACTACTAGACAGTGGCCAAGGGTACTAACTGCTAGTACAAGGGTCTAGGGAACTACTAAAGGGGCGGTGAATAGCGCACAATGTGGCTGGGCTAATATATGCCTTTGGGCAGATAGCCCAGTACCAGCCTATGAACCTATGAACCTATAAGTATTAATACTATGGCTATATGTTAATAAGGGTCTATCTTAGAAAGACAAAACGTCAAAACAGTGAACGCGCTTAGAGTGACTCAAAATGATTGAACCTGCTAAACCTCAAATGGCCACAACAATGATTTTAAAGAAATCTAAACACAAAATAAATATACCAACTCTGAGATTGCACTACCATGGCAGAAATGGCAAAGCCCTTTCAATGGCCCAGCAACTTTTTTCCCCTGGAAAAAAAAATTGGTGCTGTGGCCAATTGAAGTTTAGCAGCTTTGATCATTCTGGGTCGATCTAAGTGCGTTCACTGTTTTGATGTTTCGTCTTTCTAATATAGATCTGTTAATAATTTTTTTCCAGATCAGTATAACTAACTGAATTCAAAGGGATATCAGTTAATAATCCCGATCAACTGAATAAGCTAAATACTTCTACAATGCTTAGACTCCATTTTCAAAACTAAATTTCATTCAAAATGCATGCAAAAGCTTGTTGAAAAGGTAGATGACCAAGCAAAGCTGCATTGTTATATGGATGAATTATATCTGTGGTTATTACTAGAACATATGGATATGAATGCAGACATGAAAAATGAAAGTTTTGCATTATGGTAAGAATATTGAACATTATCCATATGCTTTTAATAATGTTGTACTTGGAGGAGAAGAAAAGATGAGGGACTTAGTAATTATTATAGGTAGTGGCTCATTTTATTGTGAAAATGTGTAAATCATTGCCAGGAAATGCTACATAAGCATAAAGGACATATTAAGAAGCATAACCGGTATTGTAGAATGTATTTTGCTTATACTCTGTAAGGCAGCTCTTAGAACTACTATTCTATATTGTGCAGCTGCCTGTGGCTACATCCATACAGAATAAAGATGATTAGAAAGAATAGCAATATATTATAATAGACAAATTACAAATCTCAAATGTTTGAGTTACGAGAACAGACTGGCCAGGCTGTCTCTGTACTCAGTTACTTATAGATTGGCAAGAGATCATGGCATCACTATTAGGTATTTAATTGGGTCTATATTAGATAAACAAAGTTTCAGAACTTTGAATACCATATGGTCGATACCATATGATTGAAGTTCTGAAACTTCGAAAATCTAAATAAAAAACAAAGGACAAGCCCCCCAGCACCTCCCACACCCCGTTACTTAAATATACCAACTCTGAGACAGCACTTTAACAGAGAATGGTGCGGAAAGGGAAGATTTCCCTTTTTACACTGTAGAGTGATCTCGGAGTTGGTATATTCAAGTAGCAGGGGGTGTGGGAGGCACAGCACATACTTTTTTTTTTTTTTTAATTTTCGAAGTTTCAGAACTTCGATCATATGGTGTCGACCATATGGTATTCGAAGTTCTGAAACTTTGTAAATCTAATATAGACCCATTTAATTTAGGTCACATTCACAGTGAACTACAAGTAATTCTTTATTTGTACATGATCCTGTTTATAAGACATTTTTGGGGAAGAAGATGCATTAAAGAATTTGTAACCTATGCACCAATCTATCACTTGGAATTCAAAGCGCTACATACCATGAGATATTTAAAGAAAAGTGCTAGATGCCATAAGGTATTTAAGTTGAAGTGCTAGATGCCATGAGATATTTAAGTCACAGTGCTAGACGCCATGAGATATTTAAGTCAAAGGGCTAAATGCCTTGAGATATTTAAGTTGAAGTGCTAGATGCCTTGAGATATTTAAGCTGCAGTGCTAGATGCCATGAGATATTTGTCAAAGATCTAGATGCCTTGAGATATTTAAGTTGAAGTGCTAGATGCCTTAAGATATTTAAGTCGAAGTGCTAGATGCCTTGAGATATTTAATTTGAAGTGCTAGATGCCTTGAGATATTTAAGCTGAAGTGCTAGATGCCACGAGATAGTTAAGTTGCAGTGCTAGATGCCATGAGATATTTAAGCTGCAGTGCTAGATGCCTTGAGATATTTAAGTCAAAGAGCTAGATGCCCTCAGATATTTAAGTTGAAGTGTTAGATGCCTTAAGATATTTAAGTCGAAGTGATAGATGCCATGAGATATTTAAGTTGAAGTGCTAGATGCCATGAGATATTTATGTTGAAGTGCTAGATGCCATGAGATATTAAAGTTGAAATTCTAGATGCCATAAGATATTTAAGAGTGCAGTGTACAACTGGTTTAGTAAAGGTGTATAGAACTATTCTTTACTCCTGGCAAAATCGTGTACTATCATTTATGAAGCCCAGAGTTTAACACTGAGCATAACATACGCTGGTAAATATTAGGAGAATATTTGGATTACATGACAACTCTAAAGTCAAAAATATGTTATACCACTTTAATGTATGGATTCTAATATGACTGAAGCTTGACCAGGGATAGCCCCTGCAAGATGGGACAGCTCATTAATCTCTGTTTTCTAAGACATCCAAAAGAGTGAAGCCACTGAGTATCATTATGCATTCTTCTCTTTTATACTGAAGAAGAGATGGCATTGTAAATGTAAGTTGCATAGGCATTTATGGAGAAGAAATAGCTTGTTTTGATTTTTTTAAACAGGATGAATAGTCTTCAGAGCAAATTCACCCAAATTGAACCCAGAACCTTATAAAGTAAAGTCACAGTAGTTAACCAACAAGCCATCACAGAAGTATCTATTATCTATATATATTATCTATATATATATAGATATGTATCTATTATATATATATATATATATATATATATATATATATATATATATATATATATATATATATATAATACATACACACACACACACACACACACACACACACACACACATATATATATATATATATATATATATATATATATATATATATATATATATATATATATATGTTCATAGTTTCATAAGTTCATACTAGGCTATCTGCCCTAGGGCATTTATAAGCCTAGCCAGAGTGTGTTTGGCTTTCGCCACCCATTTTAAATGAATTTTGCTATGCCCTTTTTTGAGGTTAGTATACTGTGCCTCTGTCTAACAGTATCACAGAAGTGATACTCGGGGTAAACCTATGATCTCCCATCCACTCATCAAGATTCCTCGTGAAGAGGGTCAATGAGGGACTCTGCCTAACCTGGACTGGGATTTTATTCCAGAGTGAAGGGAGCCTCTGGGTTATGAATCTGTCCCTCCAGCATGTCCTATTTATTTCAGTACTGAGGTTCAAGTCTCTCGAGTGCGTAGCTGGATGGGATTTGGATTTTCTGAGGTGCAGCATGTCCATTAATTCCAGGTTGGACATGGCTTTATACGTCATGCACAGATCGCCTCTGAGCAGGCGGTATGCCACTGAGTAGAGCTGGAGTTTCTTTAACCGGGCAGCATATGGCATCTGTTTGAGCATTTGATCCTCTTGGTGAGGTACTTTTGGGGTCTTTCCAGTTGCTGCAGGTGTCTGGTAAGGTGCATCCCAATAGGGGCATTGTACTCAATTATGGGCCTGATGAGGGATGAGTAAAGAGGCACGATGACCTCCCCTGATCTACATGTTAATCTACTCATGATTAGATGGGCTATGTAAAATGTTTTTCTAACCACTTTGGCCACGTGATTTTCAAATGAGAGATTGCTATCAACTTGGTTCCCCAGGTCCCTAATTACTTCTTACGTACTTAATGGATTACCACCTATGTGGTAATTTGTGGGCACTTTGTTTTTGCCAAAGGGGATGACTATATACTTTTTGGCATTTAGCTTGAGGCCATGGCTCTGGCACCAGTTGTCTGTTTCTATGAGGCCCTTTTGTATGATGCTTGTGTTGGCTGGAGAGTCAATTATGGTGACTAGTTTGCAGTCATCTGCGAACTTGCTCAGCCACAGTCCTTCCATGTTGGCCTGTACCTCCGAGAAATATATACCGAACAAGAGAGGCCCCAGGACTGAGCCTTGTGGGATGCCACTTGTAACTGGTTTGGAGTCTGACATGGCTCCAGCAATTCTAACCATGTGGGTTCTGTCCTTTGGCCAGTTTTCAACCCATCTAGTGACATAGGGGTTTATATTTAAGCTGGTGAGCTTATCTACAATGCCCGAGTGGGGTATTGTATCGAAGACTTTTGCGAGGTCCAGGTAGGCTGTGTGGACCACCTTCCCCTCGTCAATGGCCTTGGTGACTGTTTCATAGAAATTGACCAGGTTTAAGAGGCAGGATCTGCCCTTAACAAAGCTGGACTGGGTAGGATCCAGTGTCTGTAGGTCCCCAATATCTTTACTTATGAGGTCCATGATGATTCTTTCCATAGCTTTGCAGACCAAACTAGTCAGGCTTATGGGGCGATAGTTTCCAGGATCCGTTGAGGCACCACCTTTGTGGAGAGGGACCACTGTTGCTGTACGCCACTCTTTGGGTACATATCCTGTAGTAAGGCTGAGATTGAACAGTAGTTTTATGTTTGGGTTTAGCTCTTCTTGGAGTTCATGTAGGACACAGCCCGAGACACCGTCTGGTCCCATTGATGCTGTGTTTTTTGCTTTGGAGAGGGCGGTTCTTACCTGAGCATCTGAAATGTCAGGGTGGCAGCACTCTGCTGGGATAGATATTTGCCCTTTTGGTGGGGACGGGGGGGAGAAGTCTGCACTGAACTTGTCAGCTAGGATGCTGGCAATGTCTGTGGTTCGGTGTATTTTTTTGTCATTTTGGACTAATTCTGAGCATATCTGGGAATTCCCACCCAGGTTCCTAACATAACTAAAGAAAGCCTTGTGATTATCCTTAGTGTTCTGTGCAATTTTTCTCTTGAAGCTGGCCTTAGACGATTTTATGAGTGCCCGTAGTTTTTTGCTAATACTGATCAGAGATGCCTTCCCTTTTTGGGATTTTGCTCTATCATGTAGTAGCTTCCTCCTTCCATTGTATAGATTGTTTATGGCTGGGGTCCACCAGACAGGACGCCTGCCTTTGGAGGATTGGGTCTTGGTTTTATTTGGGATTGCATGATCCATGCATTCCTGAAGGTGTTCATAGAATGCGTTTATAAAGGATTCTGCAGTCTGGGCCATATTTTCCACAGGCCCAGGGGCTTTGAAGGATTCCACCTCGGTTTTGAGGAGTGTGAAATTTGCTTTAGAGAAGTTTTTCACTGTGGATTTATGGGCAGGGGGTGGGGTCTGGATGTGAATATCCAGTGAGATTAGTTTATAGTCTGATCTTACCAGTGTGGGATACACTTCTGGTCTGGAGCATAGAGCCCCCATGTTGGTGATGATCAGGTCCAGTATGTTTTCCCCTCTTGTGGGAGTGGTAACAAGTTGTTCCATAGCATTTGAGTTTATAAATTCTAGGAACCTTTGGGCTAGGGTGTTGGAGCTAGAGTAATGCTCCCAGTCTATGTTTGGGTAGTTGAAGTCACCCAATATAATGGTGTTTGGAGAGATCTTCATATTTTCCAGTGTTCTCAGGAAGGCCGAGTGGGATTCCTGGGTTTGGGAGGGTGGTCTGTAGAGGGCTATAAACTGGAAGGCAGTTTTACCCACTGTTAGTTGCACATGGATAGTCTCTGATGCTTCGTGCTGTGCCACCAATCTGGAGGTGTGGATATCTTTGACAAATATTGATACTCCCCCTCCTTTTGTGGTTCGGTCCAAGTTTTGGGGCCGAAAAGCATGGTATGAGGTATAACCTGGTAGTGCTGGGGTGCTCTTGGGAGCCTTGAGCCAGGTTTCTGTTACTGCACAGATTTCGATGTCCTCCATGCTAAGGAGAGTTTTGAGTACATGCATCTTGAGATTTAGACTTCTGGCATTGAGTAGCATTACTCTTAGTTTCTTATCCCTTGTGATACCTATGGAGGTGGGTTTGTCTTTTGAGCCTTGCCTAAAAAAGGCACTATGGGGGTGACAAGAGCCTTTGCCAATATCCGAAAGCCCAGGGGTGACAGGTGCAAGCCTGTCGAGCATGTCATCCCAGGCTGACAGGCATTGGATCCCCCTTTGAATGACACCAATACTTAAGCCAATTGTTGAAATTGATCATCTTGTCTTCATATTGTGGCATCATTCTTGGTGAGGGTAAGATGCTACTCAAGGTCAGGGTCATACTGGCCTGGGCTACATGCTCAGAGAGCTCCTCTATGTCTCTTTTCATATAGTCCAGGGAGGTACGTCTCAGGTCATTCACACCAGCATGGACAATGACTGAGTCATATCTGTACTTGGCTTGGAGTGACCTGAGTGCTTGTGTTATGTGGCGGATCCTAGCACCTGACAGGCAGCTCACCGTGACCTTCTCCTTGTTCAGCCTGGTGAGCGGGACGTAAGTGTGCCTGACGATAGAGTCACCTATTACAAGTGTATCAGGTGTGTTGTTTAGCCTTAAGGGCTGTGACTGTTCGGCACACTGGCTTTGTGAGCTATGTGTTGCACATGTTTTGTTTTGGGGTAGCGGTTGCTTGGGTGTCTGCTTTGGAGGTCTCTGCTGCTTAGGCAGATTTTTATTTAGAGCCTCTGAGTATGTTTTTGTGTGTTTATGTGTTTGGTTTGCTGTCGTGGTCGGTCTATGTAAGACTGGAATTGTAGTGAGTGTGGTTTCCTTCTCTTCCTGACTGGTTATGCCAGTACTGAGTTGAGAGAGCTTAGCCTCCAGTTTGTCTATATGGTTGCATCTCTCACACGTGTTGGAATTTGTTGGGAGGAGGAGAGGGTTGTTTGTGTACATGAGGCAGTTGTAACATTGCCTCAAGGTTCCCAGATTCACCAGCTGGACCTGAGAGGAGATTGAATACTGACCTTTGGACATGCTGGAATAGTATTGGGAATTCCTTTATAATTGAAAAAAAAGGCCAATGGGGAACAAGGTACTCAATGGGAGTCTGTGAGGGTGTAGTGCTTTTAATTTTTTAGTGCTGACTTATATAATTGCTTTAGTGAGCAAGTGCCAGGCTTTAGAGTAGGAATAGGGTGTTTATTATGAGAACTAGATCAGTTCTAAGGGAAAAAGTGAAGAGCAGACTTTGTGGAGCTGAGAATGGTTTAAACCCAATTAAGCAGAGCTGCCCGATGCTGCGCTATGCACAAAATCGTGCAAAGCTGTGCGAAAGCGGGTTTTATACAGGGGGACTTGAAAAAGCTATAAATTGGCCCAAAACGCCCAATAGACTACCAGATTATTGTGCTGGGAACACTTTTCCAGGGATAGATAGACTGCTCTAAGCTCCCCACTACCACTGGTGAACAAAGAAGCCTCCCTTTATCCAAGAAAGGAAATGGGCAACACAGGAACTTTCCAAAAGTCCAGAATACAGCAAAGCCTGTATTTGGACTACTCTAGGTCAGGAAAGACGGGAAACAAGGATAATTTTTTTGTTTTTTTTTTTTGCAACAAACAGCAGGAAAATGCAATAAATATGTAACACAGGCTAGCACACTTGAGTGTGTAGCCTCAACAGGTAAATGCAACAAACAGGACAAACTTTAAAAGTGCAGGTGCAAAAACAACTTTAAACAGTTTAAATCAGTTCAAGAAGCAGAAATACTTGCAGTTTAGCTAGATTGGACAGTCACCCAGGTAGTAGCAGGAAAAAAACAATTTTATCAGGTTAACAGTCACTCTTTTAGCCTTTCTGCCTCTAGCACCACTCTGCAGGACCACGAGAAGCTTGGTTGAGTAGTAATAAACGCAAAAACCGTGCCAAAGTGGGTTTTATACAGGGGGACTTGAAAGAGCTAGAAATTGGCCCAAAACGCCCAATAGACTATCAGATTCATGTGCTGGGAACACTCCTTCAGGGATAGATAGGCTGCTCTAAGCTCCCCACTGCCACTGGTGAACAAAGAAGCCTCCCTTTATCCAAGAAAGGAAATGGGAAACACAGGAACTTTCCAAAAGTCCAGAATATAGCAAAGCCTGTATTTGGACTACTCTAGGTCATGAAAGACAGGAAACAAGCATCATTTTTCGTTTTTTTTTTCTTTTTTGCAACAAACAGCAGGAAAATGCAATAAATATGTAACACAGGCTAGCACACTTGAGTGTGTAGCCTCAACAGGTAAATGCAACAAACAGGACAAACTTTAAAAGTGCAGGTGCAAAAACAACTTTAAACAGTTTAAAACAGTTCAAGAAGCAGAAATACTTGCAGTTTAGCTAGATCGGACAGTCGCCCAGGTAGTAACAGGAAAAAAAACACGTTTATCAGGTTAGCTGTCGCTCTTTTAGCCTCTCTGCTGCTAGCACCACTCTGCAGGACCAAGAGGAGCTTAGCTGAGTAGTAACAAGCGCAAAAAATGTGCCAAAGCGGGTTTTATACAGGGGGACATGAAAGAGCTAGAAATTGGCCCAAAACGGCTAATAGACTACCGGATTTTAGTGCTGGGAACACTCCTCCAGGAATAGTTAGGCTGCTCTAAGCTCTCCACTGCCACTGGTGAACAAAGAAGCCTCCCTTTATCCAAGAAAGGAAATGGGCAACACAGGAACTTTCCAAAAGACCAGAATACAGCAAAGCCTGTATTTGGATTACTCTAGGTCAGGAAAGACGGAAAACAAGGATAATTTTTTTTTCTTTTTTGCAACAAACAGCAGGAAAATGCAATAAATATGTAACACAGGCTAGTGCACTTGAGTGTGTAGCCTCAACAGGTACATGCAACAAACAGGACAAACTTTCAAAGTGCAGGTGCAAAAACAACTTTAAACAGTTTAAAACAGTTCAAGAAGCAGAAATACTTGCAGTTTAGATAGATTGGACAGTCGCCCAGGTAGTAGCAGGAAAAAAAAACACTTTTATCAGGTTAACAGTCGCTCTTTTAGCCTCTCTGCTGCTAGCACCACTCTGCAGGACCACAAGGAGCTTGGCTGAGTAGTAACAAGCGCAAAAACCATGCCAAAGTGGGTTTTATACAGGGGGACTTGAAAGAGCTAGAAATTGTCCCAAAACGGCCAATAGACTACCAGATTCTTGTGCTGGGAACACTCCTCCAGGGATAGATAGGCTGCTCTAAGCTCCCCACTGTCACTGGTGAACAAAGAAGCCTCCCTTTATCCAAGAAAGGAAATGGGCAACACAGGAACTTTCCAAAAGTCCAGAATACAGTAAAGCCTGTATTTGGACTATTCTAGGTCAGGAAAGACAGGAAACAAGGATATTTTTTTTTTTTTTGTAACAAACAGCAGGAAAATGCAATAAATATGTAACACAGGCTAGCACAATTGAGTGTGTAGCCTCAACATGTAAATGCAACAAACAGGACAAACTTTAAATTATAAGCGCAAAAGCACACTAAAGCTGGCTTTAAAGCAGGGGGTTAGAAAGAGATAGGAAATGGCTCAAAACGGCCAATAAGCTACAAGTCACTGGGCTGGAACCACTCCTCAAGGGACAGATAGGCTGCTCAGAGCTCCCCACTCTCACTGGTGAACAAAGAAGCTGCCTCCTATCCAAATAAGGATATGGGCAACACAGGAACTATGACACAGCCCAGAGATCAGCAATACCTGAAGACTGGACTATTCTAGCTCAGTAAAGGCGGGAAACAAGGATATTTTTTTTTCTTTCTTTCTTTTTTTTTTTTTTTTTTTTTTTTTTACAAAGTAGCAGAAATTAGGTACTAGCACACTTGAATGTGTAGCCTACCAGTTAAACTAAGCAAAAACAAAGTTTAAAAGTGCAAAACACTCAGAAATACAGGCAGGAATGCAATAAAACAACTTTGCAGAGCTTATTTAATTAAAGAAACAGAGAAGTCTATATATACAGAAAAGCAGCTAAAACACATAAACACTTCAGATGCAGTGCAACCTAGAGCACTTGAGTTGTAGCAATATTAAGGCAATTACAGTTATAATAAATGCTCTGAAATATACTCTATATTTCCAAAATGTTTGAGAAGCACAGTCAGAACACAAGTAGATTCAGGCAAAAAAAAAAAATGTTTTTTTTTTTTTTGAAAGGGAAAAAGGAGAAACAGGCCTTATCCAATGTTCTCTCTGTATTAGGTAGAATGAGCTAATGACACTAGACTGGGAGGAGTGTCACAGATCAGATTTACAGTAGGGGCAGGCAACTGCAAAGCCATGAAGTATAACAGCAAGACAGCAAGACACCAACTGGGAGGGGGGTGGGAACAAAAGCAATAGCCTACAGACAGTAAGCACTAGAGAAAGCCACAAATGAAAATTTTTAAACAGAAAAAAATTTGTAAAGATACAGAATGCTTTTAACTGCAAACAAATCAGTTACTTGTGCAGATTAGTTAATAGCAATAAAATACACTCAAAGACTAAAAAGCAGGCAATAAAAGTGCTATATATTAATTGTTAGAAACAATAATCTGTATAAATAATCGAAAAAAAAAAACAGGATACTTATATATCTCAGCTAACAGTTGTGGTCAACAACTCTCATCCACCACACACACACACACACACACACACACACACATATACATATATATATATATATATATATATATATATATATATATACATATATATATATATATATATATATATATATATATATATATATATATATATATATATATATATATATATATATATATATATATATATATATGGATCTATGTCAAAACAATAAAATACCATAATGTCGACTCTCATAACAGTGAGACAACATCGCTGAAAAGTTAAATGAATGAACTCCCAGAATCTTAATCTTTGTATAATTATCATTAATAACCTACTGTAACCTAGATTGTTTTGGAGCTTTTCTCCCCAGGACTCCATTGAAAATGGGTTCATTTTGGCCCAATGGACTATCCTGGTAAACCAACTGCAAATAATATAAAAATAAAATAAATAAACAGTGTATTTCACCTCCAGGAAACTAACCACTTGGCCACCTATAAGTAAAACACAAACTGAAACAAATTAAACTCACCAAAGTGGGGTGCATCACCACACAAACCCACCATGTGGGGGGTTAGCCCCCCCCACACAACCCTAACTAAACATAACAATTCTCTCTCTTTTGGAGAAAAGGGCAAAGATCAACATGGTGGCCAAGTGATTAGTTTCCTGGAGGCAAAATATGCCATTCTGGGAGTTTGTTCATTTAAATTTTTAGTGATGTTGTCTAGCTGTTATGCAAGTCAACATTATGGTAATCACACACACATGTGTGAACACGTGTTTCAGCACATATACCCTTGAATCCTTTGTTTTTTAACTGGTAGTAATAAATGTGTGAAATGAAAGGCTTAATAGATGACTAAAACCTTTGTTCTGAAAAAAAAAAAACATTAACAACATACATAGAATATATTTTTTTCTATATTGACTGACCTCTCAATCTTTTCACACATACACATCCTAGTGGGGATTGTGCACCTCCTTTGAACTCCCTGAATTTAATTCCAAGAGTACTGCACATCAAGGAATGTCAATACTTGTGCCTGAGGTGGTCACAGTTTCAAAGTGATATAAAGCTAGTATAGGCAACTTATTTCAGTAATGTGTAATGTGTTCATTTTCTCCTTTATCTTTCAAAATATGAATCAAAATGAAATTTTCTAATTCGAATGAAAAAAAATCCATCTTTTAAGAGGGGCAAAAGCCAACTCCAGGAAGGAAGCCACTCCACAACTGGTTCAGGATCACCACTAGCAATTATATTGATTTTAGTTTTTAATTCACAAATAGCTTTTTCCCTATAAAGAACACAGACTTCTTCAGAATAAAAAACAATCACCAAAGTGTACTTATATAGAGGTACATTAATTGAATAATTAATCTAATTAAGCAATTAAGAACACTTCTTTCTAAAAGGAGAATCTTATATAGAAAGCCTACCAGAATAAAAAAATATTTTAATACTGTCCTTTTAAATCCTGTGCAAGTAAATAATACATTGAATAAACAATAAAATATATATAAATCAATGTTTTTAAATAGTGTTAGAAAAAATCCAAATGAATATATCTATCTCTCTCTCTCTTTATATATATATATATATATATATATATATATATATAAGAGAGAGAGAGATGTATCAGAAAACATCTAACAAATAAATGTATTCTATTGAATATTATTTACATACAACTTGAACTGCTCAAATGAAGTCATAGTTTATTAGCTCTTTGCTTCAATACAGGAGCTATGGAAGTACATTCATTGATACCTGAGGAGCGTGTTGAATCTAGCCTTAGTTGCCAAAGCAATTATGTCAGTTTGATGTAGTCCTTCCGTGGACCCCACCCTCCAGGATTATGTGTTACTTTTTCCAAAATGATAACTAAAAAGTGTTTGAAACCCATGCATACAACTGAATTCCTGTATAAGGTGTTCATTTGGTTACATTTTAGAATGTCACAGTTATGCTTTTAAACACATTTTTCTTAGGTGCATCTCTGTTTTCCCAACATAAAAAGCTAGCCAAATGGCTGAATATATTGTCCCCTTCAGTAGAGAGTTTCCATCTTGTGCATAGACAACTGATTTTAAACTACTACTAAACTACTGTTAAGTTGAACTTGTTGACACATTAAGTTGTGTCTACATTGACTAAAGCTCCAACATCTTTCTGTACTTTTTCTGCTTTTCACCTATAAATGTGAGTTTTTCATTTCAACAATATTTTTGATGTTGCTAGCTCTTTCATATATAAAAGTTGCCCTTGGCCCTACTATGATTTTCAGCCTATAATCAGCATTCAGAATGCACCAATACTTCCTTACAATATATTTTAAAATGTTGGATCTTTTATTATACTGTAAGGTAAGGGCTCTTGAATAGTTAGTTGCCTGGTCTTTCTGGTCAAATTCTTTATGTGGGTGGTCAATGATGCCCGGTATTTTGTCATTGTCTGAATTAACATTTTACAGTACCAGGGATGTCAAGGCCTATCCCCAAAAGAGGGCAATATCTCTTACGCCACCATTTTGAGATCTCATCAGTGATAGAGCTTACCAGGGATATTGGGGTATTTTCTTTCAATGAAAATATTTTCTAATTTGGCTATCTCCATATGAAATAATTTTCTTACCAAGACCATATGACTATATGACCATATCCTGACTTCCCTACCAGATTCAGTCAGTGACCACTCCCTTATATGTGTCCAAAGATTCTTTTCCCACCTCTCTAGACCTCAAAAATTTATAGAGTGTCGAATGCTAATCAACTTCAACCTGAACACATTCAGTAATTCTGTTTCTGCTATTGACTGGTCTTTCCTGTCTTCCCTACCTCTAGCTGAAGCTGTCCATCAATTCAACTCCATATTTATAAACATTCTGAACTCCCTTGCCCCTCCCAGAACTGTCAGAGTCAAATCATATTGTTCCCCTTGGCTCTCCAGCTCTATTCTGTCTCTTATCCATAACATAGATTGTGTCTGGAAACTCTAGATAAAGACCAAATCTCCCACACACTCTAACAACAATATAGGAAATTCTGAAATTTGACCAAAAAACAAATACACTCTGATAAAAAAGAACTATTACCTCTCACCCAAGATACTGAACCCAGAAACCCTAAAAAAGTTTGGAATACTGTCAACAAAATTCTTCACCCAGGTTATCATTCAACTCCCATCCCCTACTCCAGTAACACACCCCTAGAAACTGCTTAAATTTTCAATTCATTCTTCATAGATACCATCAACAAACTTATGCAAACTGTCCACCCAACCAGCCCCACACCCCCTACCATCCCCCAACTGCCAAACAGTCCTTTCTCACTAAAACCCATTCCAACTAGCTACATCAAAAAAACATCTTATCAAACTTAAACCATGTTCCCCTTCAGCTGACAGCCTGCCCCCTCTCTTCATAAAAGCTGCTGCTGACTCCATAGCATATCCTGTCTCTATCCTCATAAACTGCTCCATTAGAGAATCGACCATTCCTGCCCACTGGAAAAAGTTCCACACTATACCAATCCACAAAGGTGGAAATTATATTAAGCTGTCTAATTATTGACCTTTTTCCATACTCTCTCTCCTCTCCAAAATTCTTGAGCACTGTGTTTACAAACAAAGCTCAGCTTTCCTTACTCACAAAAAACCTAATTACTGATACTCAACATGGCTTCCGTCCTCACCACAGCACCACTACTGCACTTATTTCCTTTACTAACGCCATCTCTCTACCTAGGGATAATGATAAACTAGTGTCCTGCATCTTTTTAGATCTCTTCAAAGCCTTTGACACTGCCTCTCACCCCATCCTCTTCTCCAAACTCTCTCAACTTAACCTCTCATCAGCAACTATCTACTGTTTCAATAGCTACCTCACAAAAAGGCTACAATCTGTAAAATGGCTCTCTGCTCTTTCTCCTTTTCTCCCTATCAAAACGGGTGTCTCTCAAGGCTCTATTTAAGGCCCACTCCTTTTTAACATTTTTACTAACCAACTTCCCTCATACAGGACCCAGATGACTCCACAATCATTTCTATTGCTGATAACCCAATGACCTTAACACAAACAACGTTCAACCTCAATGAAACATGGCTTACTAATACCCAACTCATACTAAATCCTAAAAAGACAAAATTTCTTCTCTTCCTCCCAAAATCTCTTTACCATCTTAAATCCACATTCACCATCTCTTCCCTCAACAACACTATGATCATAATTGAATCCCACAGTAAACTGCTTGGAGTAATGGTGGACGTTCAACTAAAATTTGACCTTCTTGTGGTTAACTGCATCAACAAAACCCACCAAAAGCTTGATTTACTCTATAGAAATAAAAGGTTCCTCACATCAGCTCCAGGATCTCATTAGCCCAAGCTTACCTTCTTCCCAACCTATTTAACAACTCTCAGATTTTAAACAACTTACAGTCCTCACTACTTTCCAATCTTTAAACCACCTACAATAAAGTTGCTACATTTGCAGCCAATCTGTACTCAAGATCACACCACTGTTTCACTCTCCAGACACTCAGCTGGCTAGAGTTTCCTAACCAACTCTTATTTACCCAACTTATCATTATCTATGCTATTTTAAATAAGCCCTCCTCTTGTCCTAGACTTGTCTTCTACTAAAAGCCCCCTCAATCCCTCAGAAGCTCTGACCAATGTCTCTTTCAAATTCACAAACATAAAACATATATTGGACAGAATTTCTACAACTACTTCTCTGCTCTTGCATGGAACAAGCTCCCTATCACCCTTAGAAACATTTCCCACATCCATGAATGTAGGAAAACTCTCAAAAGGTATCTTCATAGCACATGGATTTGCCTCTGTAATTATCCCACATGAATCCACCCCTTTCTCTACCACTATCGTCTCTATTCCTCCCTTTCCTACTAACATAACTCACTTAACATCTGGTCTGTATTGTACAATAACCCTCTGAAGATAACCCAATGTGTTATGTAAATTCATTCAAATGTATTATTGCATATTTCTATGCTTTTTCTTCAATGTTATAATGACTCTTACTGTATTGTACTGTGGAGATTTATCTACATTTGTGTAACTGTTTTATTGCATATTGTATTCAACTTCAATTTTTTTTTTAATTTTTCTTGCTTACTTGCACTGTGGAGCTTTTCCCCCTGGGCCTCCACTGAAAAAGGGCTTCTGCTCAGATGGGCTATCCGGTTAACAAATGGCAAATAAATAAATAAATATGTGCCAATCTTACAAATTGGCCTTTAACTAGACTTTTCTTTTGAATAAAAGGGTGGGCACTGTTGTAATGCAGACAGCTATTGAAGAATATAGATTTCCTAAAAACATTAGATGAAAATCCTGTAGAATATTTTATAATTGTAATATTTAAGTAATTAATTTGATTTATCTCTGTTTGGTGGGTGAACTTTAGTAAAGGTGTAGACTACTTGATGTACTTGATAAACTTTGGGAAATCCACAATTTCCCCTGACCACAGAATAAATATATCATCCAGGAATCTTAAATACAATTTTATGAATTTTTGATATTCAGATGTAAACACTTAGCACCTTTCCCAGGAGACTATAACCAAATTCACAAAAATGGGGGTGTATGCCAATCCTATAGCTACTACCTTTATATATTTGAAAATCTCACCTTCAAACCAAATATAATTGTTCTCCAGTATTATTTCCATACTGTCCCCCGGTAGCTTAGTTTGCCCTGTTGTCACAAAATCAAATTCAAGTAATGCCTCATAAAATAATTCTAGCTCTGTATCTTGGGGGATATTCTAAAATAGGTCTATAAGGTCAACAGTTAGGACAATAATATCATTGTCCCAACAGTCAGGCTTTAATCTTCCCAGGAAATCCCATGAATCCTGAATCATATGGGTATTTAGGTCCTCTACAAGTTTTAAAGTCCTGTCTACCATTACTGCAAATTGATAAGTTTTAGAACCTGCTGCTGATACAACTGGCATAATAGGAGGATAAATTAAGCTCTTGTGTATTTTTGGGATTCCAAAAATGACTGTTATTGGACAAGATTTTTTTTAAGAAATTGTATGCATCAAGGTCCATAACATGTTGCAATAGCTATCTTCCAGATATTGGTCAATTTTAAAATAGGAAAAATTTACCTCATTGATAGAGGCTGAAATATAAGAATGTGTTTCATTTAAAATTTTTAATATTTCACCTGAATAGGTTAGGTTGTCAAATAAAACAACCCCCTTCCCTTGCCTTTTAATCTCCTCCAGTAACTGGTATTCATCTCTCCTTAAATTATATTTCTTTGGCTTCACGTTACCTGAAGTGTACTGCTGGTAAATACCATATTCACAGGTATTTAAAAAAAAAACTAAACAATAGGGTTCAGTGTAGGCATAGCTAAACATTTCCTTTTTAACCTATCATTATTTCCATAAACATCACAAGAGCAATCATTAAACTGAATAGCAAAATTACATTTTCTTAAAAATAGCATGAATTTGATTACAGAATCAGCCAAATTGTACCTCAGGGTAGGAACAAAAATAAAACCCTTCTCAAACAAACCATTTGACAAATACTATAATTATATATAGTGAAATTGTTAATCCTAATGATTTCAGTAAGATAACCCAGCCCCAATGATCTTGCTGCCTCCAATGACCCCTGTTCATTGCTATCCCCCTCCTGGTCTGACCCCTCCTCTTGTAACCTCCCTGTTTCAAATTCAAGTAACTTGTGTTGTTCCCTTGATGGGGATGAGTTTTGCTTGCGAGTCTCTCTGATTGCCTGGGGGTGAGGATTCTAAAGTATCAGCTGCATCAGAATTAGCATTGTCATTTTCATCACCTCTGAAGACCTCTTCATTAGAGGACATATTAGGACCTGACTCATTTTCCTGTGGGTTATTATCTATATTGTTAAAGTCCTGCAAACAGATCTTATAGTTTTTATTCTTAATAGGGAGAGTTTCTCCCATCTGGTGTTGTAGCTTCTCTCTTGAAATTTCTTATCCTAACTTTAATTTTATTCACATGGGAATCAACTCTCAAAAGCACATTATCATACTCAGCAACATAAACAGAAAAAAACAAATAATTTTTTATCTTATGTAAATCATCCACTTCAACCATTAAAGCATCAGTAATCTATTTATTATTCTGCACTATAAGAGTCAGTAGTTCAAATCCTTTCTCCTTGAACAGTTCAAGTAAATCTTGGTGACATTTTCTGGCTGGAAAGACCGCATTTGGACATTTAAAATATCTTAAACCTCTGGGTACCTAGTCGACATATATACATTCATTTAAATACAAATTACCTAATCATTAAAAATTTTAAAAAGGCAGTATTAAAGTAACACTTTATTCTGGCAGGCTTTCTATGTAAGATTCTCCACTTAAAAAGAAATGTTCTTAATTGCTTTGTTAGGTTAATTGTTCAGTTAGCCTACCCCTATATAAGTACGCTTTGGTGACTGCTTTTTTATCCTGATGAAGTCTATGTTCTTTATGATGAAAGCTACCTGTAAATTAAAAGCTTAAATCTGTAAAATCGCTGGTGGTGTTCCTGAACCAATTGTGGAGTGGCTTCCTTTCTGGAGTTGGCTTTTTCTGCTCTTAAAAGGTGGATTTGTTTTTTATTTCTTTATTTTTGACTTTCGGATTTCCCACCTTTGGACATTGTCTGTATTTTATTGGTTTGTTTTGTTTGTTCTCATTTTAATGATATGTTACACAGTAAATGCTCAAAATCAAAAGTTGAAACTGCAAGTGCAAAAATAACAATCAATAATCAAAAAAAATTCTACCGAACACACCAAAGATATCAACCAAGTTAACACAAGTGAAAAAAAAATCTTGGTTGTGTCTGTGGTCATTTTTGGAATGTTCAGTGGAAATGTTTGGATTATATGTTATACAGTGCTAGATTTTCTCTTTGTCACATAAGGACAGTTCCAATTAATTTAATATCATAAATTATTGTTATAGTCAATGCTGGTGAGTAGTGGCACAAACACTGCAGCACTAGGTGGCAGAGAGGTAGCAGACTAAGGAGGTTTAATTAGAACAGATCCTACTAGACATATTTTAGTAGAAAATCGAGTGTCATTTTAATGGATTTGCACCCAGACATCAGTGGCAAGAGGCACAGGCAGCATTAATCACATTATACCCTCAATAAATGTCAGTGTAAATGAGTGTATGCTAATTTTGTATTATTTAGACTCAATAAAATATGCATTTACTTCTGCTACACAGACATTGCTAATGGCAAATTTGGTACTTGGCCATACAATTTGGGAGTCCTGTACTTAAATGCATCATGATGTTAATGTCTGTGTTTGCTTGCTGTTTTCCTGTGATATTAACTACTGAAATTGTTGTGTGTGTATGTGTGTGTGTGTGTGTGTGTGTGTGTGTGTGTGTGTGTGTGTGTGTGTGTGTGTGTGTGTCTGCATGGTTGTGTGCGCATGTGTGTGTGTGTGTGTGTGTGTGTGTGTGTGTGTGTGTGTGTGTGTGTGTGTGTGTGTGTCTTTATATATGTGTCTTTTAAACTTTATCCAACCAAATAAAAAAACAAATGCCTTTTTTTGACCATGAGATTTTTTTTCCTATTAATATAAAGTTACTAGATTCTGAATGGGTCATTCACACCTGAGTTATTTTTTGTGTACTTTTTGGATTGACAGATAAGCCTAATCAGAGTAGTCGGATTCCTGTTTACATTAGAGTTCTGGATGTTAATGATAATGCTCCAGAGTTTTCCATCTTCTATGACACGTTTGTTTGTGAAAATGCAAGACCTGGGCAGGTAGATTTTTTTCTTATTTATGATCTATCATTAAACTGTCAGAAGTGATGAAAGCTAATGAAATGATCTGCAACATTTCTTTGTGTCTTTCTAGCTCATTCAAACTGTCAGTGCTGTGGACAAAGACGATCCCCCTGGGGGGCAAAAATACTTTTTCAGTCTTGCTACAGTGAATTCAAACTTCACAGTTCTTGACAATGAAGGTATGTAGAAAGCAGCATAACTACATCATTTGGGGGTCTTTGAGTTTCTCATTCTGCTGTGTGCTTTCTGGATGTTTTCTGCCAAAGTGCTATGCAAATTTCAAATATGTTCTTTATAGAAGCAGATGCCACACATGTAAATTAAGAAAAGCAAAAAGAATTGCTGACAGATGTGACAGTATTACAAGAATTAAATACATTTTTTTTATTTGAAATACAGCAAGTACTTACTGTGAGATATCTGCTCCAGGACTGTGCTATTTTTTTCTCAATCTTCCTTTGTTGGCAACCTGAGAAGCATTCTGTTTTTAATAAAAAATAAAGTGATGAAAATCAATGCATTCTGCCCATACATTACTAAAGTGAAAGTACAAATAAACTAAGATATTTTACTTTGCTTTCATCGGCTATCAGTGCAGTACAAATAAATGTTTTGACCTCATATTGTTTTCATTTTGCTACTATCTGCAAATATTAAAAGCACTAACTCTTATGTTAACAATCCTACCCAGGGATGCAGGAAGGCTTTCTGTGATGCATATGCTTTCACTGATGGCTTCTGTATTGAGCTAAGCCTGAGAGATTCATAGAAGAGATTGCTTTGCTACTATGGTTTCAGATTGGCACTGGCTGAAGCAGAGATAGCGAGAGAGAGAGAAGACTGGCCTGTACAATGAAGCTGTATGCAAATATGACAGTCTGGTGGACAAACCAGAACAAATGAGCCAAATACTCCCTCCAGGAAATGAAATCTGCCCTACAATAACATTGGCATAATGGTTAAGGTATTTACCTTACATACACAAGATGCAATGTTTGATTCTCACATGGTATATTTGGCTAGGCTTAAAATGTCTCACAAGGCTAGCTAGCCTAGTAGTACTCTATTATTATAACAGGGTATAATAATTCAGAGACCCACTCTACTGAGTTATGTTTTCATGTGGGAGAAAAAACTTACAACAGAAAAAGACAGCAAGCACCCATTCATCCTTATGGATGGGTTGACAGCTGTGTATGTGTGTGTGTGTGTGTGTGTGTGTGTGTGTGTGTGTGTGTGTGTGTGTGTGTGTGTGTGTGTGTGCATGTGCAAGCTCTGTACCTCAGAGAGTCCAGTATTTGATTCAGAGACATCTTAATTAGTTGCTAATTAGGTGCCCCTCTATACAGATTTACCTTATCTCTGACTCAGACATTCTTACCATTACAATTTTGATCATATAGTTTTCTTTGATTATCTGAATATTACGATCATTGCAGGCACTCAGGCAGGTTCATCTTAAACTGTTTTTCTTCTTATCTTGTGGTTGTGAGTCATGTATTATTTAATACATTAAAAATCTAACTTACTTGAACATCTGTTTTATGGAAAGCACACATGATTTTGCACGGCAAAGAAACACTGGCCATTTTAAATACTATTGAATAAAGTTAATGGCTGGCAGTATGGAAAAAAGGTCAAAGGTGTAAGTTAAAAAGAAAATTAATGTTATTTCCTCACTCTACGAATGAATAATTGTGCCCCACACCTGTGTGCCTGGCCTGGCTCAAAAATAAAAAGAAGCATTTTTTTCTTGGATGGCAAATAAGGGAAATCCACATATAAATACAGCTATACTGATAACTGCATTCACACTCTATACTATTAAGTGCATTAACACCATGGTTATTAAGCTTATTGTGTGTGTGTGTGTGTGTGTGTGTGTGTGTGTGTGTGTGTGTGTGTGTGTGTGTGTGTGTGTGTGTGTGTGTGTGTGTGTGTGTGTGTGTGTGTGTGTGTCTAGCTAGATAGATATATAGTATATTATGATTAAAGTTTAAGAATGCTTTCTGAACTCTATGGCTAATTCTCTTTCAAAATTACTCATAGACAACTTCTACACCTCACTTTTTGAACTACTTTTGGTTCCCTTATATTTAACCATCAACTGCTTTCAGTGTCTTTCCTCAATCACTGTGTCAATCAATACTCCTGGTGGGGGGATGGTTCTCCCTTACCTCTTCATGCCCAATAATACCTTGATTGTGTAGAGTTCAGTGGGCATCATTGTTGAACCACCCAATCCTTGCACAAGGGGTGATGTCAGCAGAATGCCCCACCCACCCTCAGGTAACATTACATGGCTGTTTCACCAGTCTCCATCGAGGATATTAACCACAAGAGTGTGTGCCAAATGTACATGTCTCCCTAACCAACCCCCCCCCCCCCAGGGATGGGTATGCTCATCCTCCCTGCTGCTGCAATCAGGAACCTTTACTGTTATGCAAACTTGGGTCACCTGGACAATAGTTGGAGCTTTATGCCTCTATGACACATGTAAGCTAACATCATCTGTAATTCTAAACTGCTATTTGGACAAAACTGTGAATTTTACTTCACCTTTATTGAGTTTATTAAAGACACCACTTCCAGATGGCTAAGGTACAGATGCTCATATCTGGAGAGTTTCTGCTACAGTTTATTTGTCTAACAGGGCTATTCTGTAATAAAGTACATGCATACATAAATAAATAAATAAATAAATAAATAAATAAAACAAAATAGATCTGGGAATGCCAAAAAGGACATAACAGTAACAGTAAATTATCTCACAAAAACATTATATCCTACACTATTGTCCAGGTGAAAGAGAAACATAAGGCCTTCTATAGCTATATCAGAAACCTCAAGGGCAGTACACAACACTGTGTTGAACTGGTGGTTAATGGTGCTACATTTACTAATACTGGTGATATAGTAAACCTGTTAGCAGACAAATTCAGTTCTGACTTTATCCACATCTCAGCTCCAACCATCCCCTCAAAAATACCTACAAACATAACCGACCCAACTATAACTAAGGAACATGCCCTATCTAGACTTATTAAAGCTAAGAACATGGCTTCAGTAGGCCCCAATAACATCCGAGGATGCCGCCTGTATAGTGTAAAATATGACTTATCAGGACTCTAGAGTTATTATTTGACTATAGTCTTAAAACAAACTTTGTGCCACATGAATGAAAGACTGTGGCAGTCACCTCCCTTCATAAAAGAGGACCTTCAACAGATCCTGGAAAGTACAGACCTGTTAGTCTGACTTGTCTTATTTGCAAAGAATTATCATGGAAATTATCAAAAGGAGACCTCCAGACACTGGATCCATCCCATCTTGCTTTGTTAAAGGAAGGTCATGCTTACTGACTCAGGTGGACTTCTTTGAAAAGATCACTAAGGCAATGGATAAGGTGAGAATGGTGCATACTGCCTACCATGATCTGGCTAAAGCATTTGATGCAATATCCCACTCAGGCATTGTAAACAATCTTAAAGGACTAGGAATAAACCCTTTTATAACATGCTGAATAGCAAGCTGGCTCACTGATAGGACATGGGATTAGAATTAGTGAGGCCACCTCCACAAAGAGGCTGGTCACCAGTGGAATCCCTTAGGGCTTTGTTCTTGTCCACTCTTTGGCATCTACTTCTCAGGTGTCAAAGCCAATGTCAAAAGCCTTTAAATAACCAGGTTCTCAAATAATTGAAAACCGGGAGCAGTCAATGAATCCCAGCAAGATGAGAACACTCTTCAAGAAGGTTTAATGCAGTCAAATATATGGTGCCAAAGCTATTGCTTAAAAGACAGTACCAAGAAATGAATTATAGCACCTTTTGTTAAGTCTATGACCTTGGCTAACTATGTTATCAAAATCCACCATTAAAAGTTGTTTAACTAATCAGAGATCTGAAAAGTGATGTAAAGAATAACCTAGCCTTCAACCAAAATGTGTCCAAGCTAGTAAGAAAATCCTTCTATGCTGCTCAAATTACAAGCAAGGCATGGCATCTAGGTCTAGAGAGGTCATCATACCACTATACTCAGCCCTCATCATACCCATCATAGTATGTACATGACCAGACACTTGCAGCAGATGGAATGTTTACAAAGGTTCCTTATAAAAAGCATATAGGGAGTAAATGCAATGTCCTACACTGATCTCCTCAAAGCCCTGTCTCTTTACTCACTATCAAACAGACTTCTGAGAGGTGATCTTTTCCTGGCAAACAAGCATCACTGGATCTTGTTTTGATGATTATTTTGCACATCAACAAAACAAACTGCATCAGAACTACTAGATTAAAAGACTTACATTTTGCTTGCAACATAAATAGGACATGTTGGAGAGACAGATATGTTTCTCAGAGAATTCTGATTCTCTGGAATAGGCTCTCCATCCATGTCAAACAGAGTTCCTCCTTATCCCTATTTAATACAACTTGAGGCAATGGATGGGTAATCAGAAATTCACCCCTGGTCTTTCTCCTATGTCTCTGATGGACAGAGGCAGTCAGTAAATCGCCATCTATATAAATCAAATTCATGGGTCACATTAAGGTTGCATGGCTATGCTTATAAGACATCTAATGGTCATTAGCCTAGTATAAGATACCCCAAACCTAGAAAACACAAACTCCTATGCAGAAGAGTACACCAACACATTGTATAGCCACCTAAGCAGTTGTACAGAACCAACTGTACCTCACAAAATTGAACCTAGATTTTACTGGTAAAAGAAGTCACCTTTGTTGACCCCTGGAATAAACAGGCTATACAACAAAAGAAAGAAACTAATAAACAAAAATAAGTAGGAACTGGCTCAGCAGATGAAAAAATCTCTCACTAGTCTAAGCAAACAAATTAGAGATTTTGTCAAGTCCTCCAAAGCAAATTACAAAGCAAAAATGCCTCCTTTGCTAAGAAAAATCACAAGGCATTTTTTAACTGTAATAAAAAATAAAAAAAAAAAACAAGCCACCAAGGCAGTATTTGGGTGAAACACAAGTTTATTTAACATTAAACACTGTCAAAGTAAGTTTTTGAGGGTACCTGTCAAATCTTCGAATACTCAAAATTTCGAACGTTACATGGTCAAGACCAAACATTTGAAATTTTGAGTCCTCAAAGATAGACTTTCAATGGCACCGCACGGTGCAGATAGGGAGAATTTCCCTTTTCTGCACTGAAGTGCAGTCTCGAAGTTGGTATATTTAAGTACGGGGGGGTGCTGGAGGCTTGCCCCCCTGCCTATACCGTTAAAGTGTTTTTTTCTGTGTTTTCTTTTTTTTTTTTTTATGTTCGAACATCCAAATGTCGAACATTTGGTCTCGACCATGTAATGTTCGACATTTTGGATGTTCGAACATTTAGCATAGACCTGTTTTTGAGCCATTTGGCTTTTTTTTTTGTAACATTTTTCAACTGTATCTGAAAGCTTAAGGGAAATACCCAGCTAAGTAGGTTGTGGATACCACCCATACCAGCCTCCTAGCTGACTGATTTGGATCAAACTTCAAACTTCACCCCCCTCCCCACTAGTCATCCCCCAATGTATACCTGCCACCATTGCTCAGCCCGTTATCATAAGAGAATGGTCATATCTGCTCTGTCTAAGGCCAAAAACATGGCATCAGTGGGATTAGACAACATCCCAAGTTGGCTTTTAAACAACTTAAAGCATGGCCTAGAAGACCCACTTGGATCTCTGTTTAACCACAGCCTCCAGACAGGCTATGTTTTGGTATAATGGAGGACAGCAACAGTCATCCCTCTGCACAAAGGGGGACCATCAGCTGACCCAGGGAATTATAGACCTACAAGACTGATTAGTCTCCTCTGCTAGGCCATGGAAAGAAGCATTATGAAACTTATCAATAAGGACATAAGTAATCTGCAGACTCTGGACCACACCTCCAAACCATACCAAATTACTCATTTTTTACTGAGTTTTGGGGTCCAAGTGAAGGGGTGCCATGATTCTTGAGTGGCACCCCTTCATTTCTATCTTTTGGCTTTGTTTTTTTTTTAATTTTTTGAATATCACACTGTTGGAGCTGACGTCATCATTTGTGTTTTGACGTCAGCTCCGTCAGGGTTACCAGCTAGTTGGAGTTGAGCTCAAGGAGCTCACGTCATCATTTCCAGCTGGCCTGGCTGCAAATGAGAGCAGGAATCAGTAAACGGCAGCAGCAAGAATGGATAATGTAATGGTAGGCAGCAGCAGCAGCACCCGTTATGTTTGAGCAGGATAAATGGCAGCAAGACAGGATAAAATACTCGTTTTGTGTTGCACTCGGGGGAATCAGGTAAGGAAACAAATGGTGCATTTGTGTGTGTGTGTGTGTGTGTGTGTGTGTGTGTGTGTGTGTGTGTGTGTGTGTGTGTGTGAACGAAATGGCTTTCGCATTGTCATTTACTACAGTTTGCCTTTGTCAGAGTGTCAAACTATTTACAGAATTTAAAACAGTACTTTGCTGTGTTGGAATTCACCTCTCGCTAACAGCATGGTTAGAAATTTGTCCAATGTTCGGTTCCAAGCCATCGTCAAACTGGGGGCTTCTCTTTGGAGCTACTGTCATTACAACAGCTCCCCCACTTGAATGTCTTAGTCCAAAGGCATTAGAAAGTAACCCAATTAGTCTGATAAGCTCCGCCATAGCAGAATTGTTCAAAGAAAGTGCATTCATTATGCTGTTCTCAGCCTAGGGCACTCCATTTCCAAAGTGAATAGGCTGGAGCTTCCTTCCATTGGTTCTAACAATACCATGTCGAAACAAAGTAAACCACAAAAAAACAAACACCAAGGTAAAATGGTGGTGGATCAGAAATGAACAAATATCCACTTCCAAAGTCGCAAGCCAACTCCAGGAAGAAAGAAAGAACATTTGGTTGAATATGTGAATAACTCTCTTAATCACAATGCAGGCAGGCAGAGATTTAAAAAAAAAATAGATTTATATACGAAACAAAAGTAGCCCACTTTGGGTTTACACATTTAGTTGTTTAGGTATTTACACTACTTGCAGAATACATTAAATGCACATTTTTTCTCCTTAGAGTTAAAACTCCACCAGTTTTGTTTCGCACAGCCCTTCCTACAAACAAAGCTACAAGTTATAGCTCATAGCTAGAGGCCTTGTCTAAACTTTTGCTCTACAGAAAAATCTTCCAGTGATCTTGCTTCAGGGCACATCTCTGACATATGTTCTCATGGACCATCTAGTTCTAGGAATCCTTGAATCTTCAGGCAGAGCCCCTGATCTAAGCCGTGATGCTCTTCCCACTTGAGGAAGTAACTTCCTGAGTTCCTGTTTTCTTGCTATGGCAAGTTAATACAGCACTAATAGGCAGTAAGTTTTTACAGTACACTATCTAATACATTCAGTCATGTCACTAGTTATTACTGTATAATAATTTTTAAAAGCACAAGTTTCAGTTTGCAGACAGTTTCAATATATTTTGAACATTTCCCCTAAAAAGATGTTACTATTTATATATAATCTGAACAGAGGAGCACACTACTTGTATGAAATTACTTTTAATGATTTTGTGTGACTTGAAGTTCCAAGAGAAAAAGATTTCAGAGCTGAAACACTTGCACATTGAAGCATGGACTGCTCACTGTAGTCAAAAATTAGCTGCACTGTTAGTGAATACCAGTTTGTAGAGATGCTTTCTTTCCCTGTGGTTGTGTAAGCATGGAATTAGTATGTATACATTCTATATGGCAGGTGCATAGGGGAGTTCTTCTGTAAAAAGTTTGCTGACTTTTTGGTCATCACTTCTGATGACTTAGACTTGCTTTGTTTTCTTATTTAGATTGTTTGTAGCACATTTATGTTTATTGCATTTAGTGGACTTTTTTCACATTTCCTCAGATTAAGAGGGTCTACTGAATACTACACTTTCCTTAACAGGATTCCTTTGGTACAGGGTAAAAAGAGCCTAAAGTCCCTTGCCACCACCATTTCTAAACTTTGTCCAGATTGTTTGTACTAACAGTTGAGAACTATGGTGAGAAGTGAGAACAGAATTTGTATTCCCCCATTACTGACTTTGTTGTTTGTCCAGGTTTTTTGTGTTAACGGTTCACAGCTATGGTGAGTGAGACATGAGAACTGAATTTGTATTCCCCCATTATTGGCTTTGTAGTTTGTCCAGGTTTTTTGTGCTAAGAGGTTGAGAGCTATGATGAGAAGTGAGAACTGAATTCACAAAATGATAGCCATTAAGTTTCAGTCTTCCCATTTTTTAAGAAACTGTTGATTTAGCATAGGGGTATGTTGTTCTGACTGTAATGCATAGGGTTCAGGGTTCAAGACTTGTGAGTGACATCCATGCTGGTAATGCAACATTTTATTCTAGCAACTTTCCAAAATTATGCCAGCAATGTTTAAAATGTGTCCCTGGTTTTTGACATTTTGCCCCCCCCCCCAAAAAAAAAAACAAACTGAAATTGAAAATAAGTGTGAGAAGCTGTGCAAGATGCCTATGGCTTACACTGCTGTCATTCTGTTTATAGTTTGGGTGCGGAAGTATACTTTTATGATAGAAATATTCTGAATTGGGCAGTTTTGTCATTATTGGTTCATGCATTTTCTTTCATTGCTACAGTGCAGCCTGTTCATTCAAACAATAAATTTAAAATGTGCTCTGTCTAACAAATATACTGTATTATGCAAGGAATATAACTTAATACAGTCAGAAATGTGTATCAAAGAAAAGAACACATGTATGTTTCTTGTTTTGTGTGCAAGGTGCCAATGATTTGAAAACAGCCTAAAGGTAATCTTTATCTACCACTGGCCAGATGCATTTTCTTTGGATGTGGTGTGGGTTTCAATGCTGTTTCAATGAATGTGAGTTTCAAGGGCAGAGAAGTTTTAATGCCAAGTCTATTTTCATTGTGAGACAGTATTGCTTTGTATATCAGATGTCTGTTAGTGTTTATGCATTGATGTGCTGCAAAATGTAAAAATAAAATCCAAGTAATCATTGCAGAAGTAAAGCAGTATGCACACATTAGTGTTTATGGTAAATGGGGTGAACTAGCCAGGTTATGGGACACTGGAATGGCTGCAGGGGGACTCTGGTGCCATATTTTGTGTGTCTGTTCTTCAGTTTGTGTTTGAAAATCGGTATCCCATAATTCCATTGGAGTGGGTGGGGTTATGTAATTATGTATGCAAATTAGATTTTAATCAGCATACAGATTTGTACCTATTTTTCATGGGCCTTGTCCAGATTTGTGATGTTTCCAGGTTAAGAGCTATGCTCTGGACCCAACCTAGTTCAGATTTGTTAAGGGTAGATCATGACTGTTAAACCTGGTTGACCTTTTCAAGAAGGTCATTGAAGCCATGGACAAGGGAAAGACTGTGCATGGTGCTTAACTTGACCTAGCTAAGGTATTTGACACAATCCCCTACTCAGGTATTATAGAAAAGCTTTCTCAATTGAGAATTCACCCCTATGTCACCAGATGAGTAGCCAGTTTACTGTTCAGAATTTATTTCTTAGAAGTCCAAGCAAATGTGGATATCCTGTGTCTGACCAAATTTAGTCATGACTGCAAATTGGGAGTGATCACAGAGTCCCTGAATTATACTAATATACTGCAGAAAGGATTAATGCAGATAAATGATCAATGCCAAAGCCAGGGATTGAAACTAAATGCAAAAAATGCATAAGTATTCCCTTTGGGAAATGTAGCAATTCAAGGAAGTCTGCATTACCTTTCCTGCAGAGATGTGTCTGATTTAATAGGTAATATTGAGCTAAAACAGCATATTTAGAGATAAGTTGGTGTTGGTAATTCACTTGGCATAGGAACCCACCTCCCTCTCCCTCAAACTGCAGTTTAACTATGGTGTGGTGTGTGAGATTTCATCCATGTTGTACATGCAGTTAGAAATACCTCTGAACAAACAGCTATGTTAAGCAACCATTTTAATTATATTTCTATGACCTACATAAAACTGGCTTCATCTAATCTGATATAACTCTTTTCTTGCAAAGGTAATAAATGATATGTGTAATTACAATATTTATTTCATAATTTTATAAATCCAGACACAATAGCTAAAACCTGTAACACAATACATGATTTACAGACTTACATATACAGATTATTTTAATACACGTATTTGGCATTTATATTCATTATTATTATTATTGTCTGATAGCACATTAGTAATATTCCCCTTAGTTCAAAAGATGTAGGTATGATCACAACATGCTCATGATTTCCTATGCATTTCAAGATAGCAGTACAAGTAAGATGTTTATGTATACAGATCTGTCTTTGCAAATACCTTTATTTATGCAAATGTGTTAACCTTTTTATTAATATATATATATATATATATATATATATATATATATATATATATATATATATATATATATATATAAAAAATATAATAACTCTGGCCTTCTTGCCACAACCCGTCTACCCTACCCACTTGACCAAATCAACCCTAAGCTTCTGCAACTCTGCATACCTGTGACTATCAGGGTTGACAGGTGGTCACCTAATCCCTACCAGATATCAATGTTTTTCCAATGCTATGTCTCACACACACCTTCATCTTCTCCAGGAACAGGAAAGTACATTTTTGGATAGACAGATTATTGAATTATTTCTACTATTTCTTGCACTGACTCTTCTGCATCTAAATCCATTGTTTTCCTAGATGAATCACGGAAAAGATAAATCATGATCAAAGTCTCTTTATCAGACCAGCTAGGAGCACAGCCTTATGCCTTCACTGGAGTTGCCCTCTTTTGAAGACTCAGAACAAGAATGAAGAATGTGTGGTCAGGGATGTATTAATCAGAGTTGCAACCATTCCCTGCAGGGTGTGACATCACCTAAACCAAACTGTTTTTGCTAGCTTGGTCATTACAACAGCTACTGATACTACTGGCATGTTTGGTGTAACCAAAAGAACTTTGTCACATGCTATGTTTTCTTATAAGAAAATATGTGCTTCTCCTTTTCATGTCATGAAAAATTTAAATATACAGTTAATAAGTTGCATTGATAATGTTTTTGATAAAATGTATTTTTGTACCTAACATCAGTATCTGTCATGTAGTATAGTAGAAATCTTCTTTTTTTGGTTGGGGGGGGGGGGCAAATTCCAATATGTATGTTATTTTTTTTTTCTTTTTTTTTTCTTTTTATGAGTCCCATATCATTATTTAATTTATCTATGTGGTATAATTAATATCTAAGAAGAACTGTAATTCAGATAATAACCAGGGTTTGAACTCTTTAATTTTAGTTATATATGCTGGAATTCTGGAGTTAAAGATTAATGGTTTGTACCCATTTTGAAGTTTTAGTATCATTGAATTGTGGTCTGAAAAGGGGCAGGGAGTGATTGTGAAATTAATGATTTTATAGTGTAAGTCATGGGCAGCAAATATTTTATCTATTCTAGTTTGGGTACCAAATCTGTGATCTCGATGGGAAAACAATAAAGGTTTATCTTCTTTAAATTTGAAAGTATCTACAAGATGAAATGATTCTACCCACTTGTTTAAAGCTTTTGATATAGCAGATGTACGCAGTGGTCTTTTATTTGTAGCTTCATAAATATTAAATATACAGTTAAAATCTCCTCCTAATATTAAGTTGCCTTTATAATTATTGGAAATGAAATCCAAGTGTTTTTTAACAGTTCCTGTTCCAATGCCTGGGAACCAGTATAGATTGGCTAGGGTCCATATCCATAGGTTCATAGATTATTACTAGGCTAACTGCCCATTTGGGCTATTATAAGCCTAGCCAATTACACTATGTCAGAATCAAACCATGCATCTTGTGTTTATAAGGGAAACACTTTAACCAGTATGCCAACCTCCCACCCTGTTATTATATTTAACTATTACTAATGCCATAAGACCTTCTTTATCTTCATACTTATAAATGATTTCTGGGTTAATCACATTTGTTTTCCATAAAATTGTTACTACTTTTGTCTTTCTCTTATAAATGTATTGCACCAATATCATATATTCATTAGGATTCCATTTGTAATTATCATTTGTTTTGAAATGAGTTTTTTGAAGGAAGACAATTTGTGCTTTTTTCCATTTTAAATATTTCAGTAGATTTGATCTCTTGCTAGGATTGTTTAAGCCATTGGTATTTAAAGATTATACAGTTAAATCCATCTTAGATTATATTTTCTGTTTTATTGTGACTATTAATCATTTTCCTCTGAAAACTATGAAGTATATGCTTGAGCTTTTACAGGAAATTATCAGCTTTATACTTTGAGTGTTTACCAGTAAAGTAAGGTTTTGGTCAGGCACACTAAAAATCTTTTTGCAATATAACAATTTTAAATTAATAAATGTTAACAAAACTAAGATCTGCACTAGCTATGGAATGAAAAACATTCCTAATCTGATGGATAAACCTAAGTCCATCAGATTATCATTCATACCTTGACAATCCAGAACATCTGAGCTTGATAAATTGAATTATCATATGGAGAATATTTGTAATAAGAATAAGCAATATTTATATTATTTTGAACAGATATAGTACTATTGTAGATTAGACATAATCTTAATACAAAATAAATGTCTACTTATTGTATAAGCAATTCATATTTTCATGAAAGATAGATGACAAGCAATTCAATCATAGTAAAGTAGAAGGTAGCATATATAAAACCTCAGTAAAAGGGTATAGCACCCTTATTGATGAAGTCGTTCAAAACTTATTACTTAATATAAAGAGATGGTGATAATATTTATACCTACTGTTTATAATACAATGTATTTTACTGGGTATATCAGAAGTTCTATTTCATTGTTTGCCAGCATTTAAGTAATCACTTTGTTTGTTGCTAACTTAGCATCCCTCTTCTCCCCATTTCATATATGTCATTTCTTATGATAAAATGAGTGAAATTATAGGTTAAAAACAACATATTCACTAATTGTGATTAATGATTGCAAGTTCACTTTCCATATTCATAAACTACTATTTTATGGTATATACTGAAAGTTTTTAGACTTAAATGGCAACATTCAATTTTGTATAATCAGCAAAGGTTAAACAGAGTGATTATTGTCAGATTTAATACTATTTGTTCAGAATGTGATTGTTACATTCTGTGACATTCCTAGTTCAGGCTTCTATTGTTTCCCTTGAACAACTTTGTCAGTTTGATGTCATGTATAAAACATTAGTTACCTTGGTAACAGCTTAAGTATTATGTATGGTCAAGATGGGTTACAAAACCACAATTCAAGTTAAAGCAATAACATGACTTGTTATGCACATTTACTTATATGAAAAAATCTTCATGCTTCCCCTTGATGTTCAGTGTAGTGTATGTCACTTATGACAAGTTAAAACAATAGTGCTATTATACACAAGCCCGTGTTATTAAACTACCGGTTGTCCATTTAATACTATTTGTTCAGAATATGATTGTTACATTCTGTGACATTTTAAGTTCAGGCTTCTATTGTTTCTCTTGAACAACTTTGTCAGCTTGATGTCATGTATAACACATTAATTTCCTTGGTAACTGCTTAAGTATTATATATGATCAAGATGGGTTACAAAAACTACAATTCAAGTTAAAGCAATTACATGACTTGTTATGTATATTTACTTATATAAGAAAATGATCATGCTTCCCATTGATGTTCGATGTAGAGTATGTCATTTATGACAAGTTAAGACAGTAGTGTTATTATACACAAGCCCATGCTATTAAATCCTGTCTTTAATATCTAAATTCAGCAGACTGCTTCATCTTATATGACAATTATATATTTTATGTCTAGATTTACTAAAATCATACATTACATAATTATTGTGTGTGTGTTTTTTTTGTTTGTTTGGCTGTTGCTTAGTTATTTGAGAGACCACAAGCTGTAATGCCTATTTTTATTATTAGCTCGTTCCAAGCATGTTTATGCAGTCCATAGACTTTAAATTATGAGACTCTTCTAGTTTCTTATTTGTTATTAGTATATTTCCATCCTTACATACACACATATTAGGAAGCACAGGCAACAATGCCCATCTAGTTTTGCCAGAATACCATTCACTAGTTCATGTGGTGTGTTTCCAGGCTGTTCTTAAAATATCCAAACCAATATTTGTCCTTTTCTATTTTACAGCCTGTTCCATGCAGTGGCCACTCTGCCAGTGAACCACTCAACACACCTTCCATTCCCACAGATATTTCCATGAAGGAAATCTGATGACTCTCTAGCACTTCCTGTCAACCCCAAACAACCCTAGAATCAGCTATCCCCATTTGCCCAACATGTCCAAGCAAGCTCACCTCCCAGACCACTGCAAAGGGAACTGCACAAGACCAAGTGCTCTTAGTCTTTCACAATAACTCAGACTTCCACTCTTATGTAAGTCTTAATGTATTTGGGCCAAAATAGATTTTAAATATAAAATTGTGTTTTTTTTTATCAAGAATCAACTTAATGAGCTAAATAAAGTGTTGGGAGACAATCAACATGTGTGTATGTGGTTTAAAACAGCCCCTTTATTTTATATATATATATATATATATATATATATATATATATATATATATATATATATATATATATATATATATTTTTTTTTAACCAAAAACTTCATTGCCGAGAATCATCTTGGAGGCTCCTCAAAGCAGTTAAGCATTATCATCACTCTCTCTCCATTACCATAGCAACCTGGACGCATCTGTTTCTTTTAGTGTGTCTGTGTACTGCATACCAGAGGCTCGCGATGCACATGAAACAAAGCTTCACTTCAGTGCAACTTCAAGCCTAAATTCCCTCCCTTTCAGAGAGGCAGCAGCCAGGAAAAGAACAGAGAGCAAAAAGCTCAAAAAAAAAAAACTCCCAAAAAGCTGTCACAACAAGAGATAACACATTCTTCCAGCATTCTCAACTCTCACTCAGCAGATGTATAAACAGACTATTCTCTGCCAAAATATCCCAAATCACGGGTTTATCCACCCCCTTCCCAAGGATCAAGGGTAAAACATCAAATGTCTCTTCCTAATACACAAGCATCAGTAAACCTTTATCGCAAGCCGCAACTCACACCTTCCTGGAGAAGAAAATGGCAACATGCAACGTAAACACAGCTGCTTCCACACACACCATGCCAGTCTTAATAAAACAGCACTCAAAGCTATGATACTTGCCATAATTGATATTAACTATGTTTAGACAGAATAATAATGACATTTGTACTAGTTTCCTGACACTGGTTCCAAGATAGCTGTCCCAAAAAAAATAATCCACGTACACCATATCAGGATTGATCAAACAGCACTTGTAGCTGTGATACCTACCATAATTGATATTAACTATGTTTAGACAGAATAATGACTACATTTGTACTAAGAGCTTGCTACTATTATTTAAGCAGGATATAAATGACATTAATAAATCTTACTTTAATTGAAGATGTCATTAGTCTCAATGACAGCAATTTTTTTTTCAAATACTATACTCTTACTGCTATTATATATGATATTAATGTGTTACGTTTGAGTCTGAACTCTGATAAATGGTACCTTGTTGACTTAATTAATTAATTACTTAAATTATAAGTAAAATTAATGAAAAAATGAACAATATAAGTATTCATTGAGTTCAGGTAGGGGAATAGAAACTTCTATGTGTGTATTATATGTTGCTTTGTTTGGCTTATATATAATGTAAATAGTAACCCATCTTGACCTACCTTTGTTTGTGAATAATTATTGGACTCTGAACATTCTGAATAAATCATTTATGTTTCTCAGTTGTTAAAAAAACCCTCCTTTTTTAAATAAAAACAGATGACAAGTGATGTGCCATATCAGTTGATACTTTGAGAGATGTAGTTGTAAGAGTTATTTTTTTGGGACAGCTATCTTGGAATCAGTTTTTTGTTTCTTCTTTCTGCATCAGCCCAAGGATATGTTTCTTTTAGTCTTTTAAGAGTAAGGGCCTTCCATTCCATGTCTTCTGGGATATACACTATGTTGCTGTTTTTGATGAATATAGTAGCTAAGTCATTAAAGGTTCTGATCTCATTGGCAAAATGTATTTTTATCTTGGCTGGAAAGGCCAGTTGTGGTTTAATGTTGATTTGTTTCAACAGTTTTATTACTGGCCAGACTTTTTTCCTTTGTTCTAGTATTCTGGAAGAATAATCATTGTCAAACCTTATTAGGCTTTGATTGTATTTTAAGGGTGATTTTCTCCAAGCAGATTTTGTTATTAGTTCCTTGTCCAGAAATGAAAGACATTTTATAACTATGGATCCAGGTGGAGTATTTGTTGAGATAGAAGCAGGTTTCCTCAGTGATCCATGCGCCCTTTCAATTCCAAATGAAAGTCCATCTTTCCAAGTCCAAAAATTCAGGACTCCGTGTTGTTAGGAATGAAGAATGTCTTCTTCTTCACTGTTTTCAGGAAGACCAAAGATCCTTATGTTGTTTCTCCTTTCCATGTTTTCTAAGGCATCTATTTTGTTAAGCAGCCATGTATTCTGTTTAAGCAGAAATTCTTTTTGGAATTCTTCCTCTTTGAGTTTCCCTTCAATGTAATTTAGAGAAATCTCTATATTTGTTATTTTTGTATGGTGTTGTTGTAATAGTTCCTTAAGAGTATCAGTCTGTTTTGGGGAATTTAATATGAAGTTTTCTAAGTAATTTTTAAAGCCATCCATCTTCAGAGATAGTTCTGTAAAGTAGATGTCATCAACTGCAGTTCTTTTTTCAAAGCAGCATCTGGATGACAATTCCTTGAGTTGTTTATATTCAGTTACTTGACAGGGAAATTGTTGCATATCTCCACCAAAACTGATATTTATATAGTTTAGTAGTTTATCTATAGATTTCTGATGTTTTAAACTTGAAAATAATAACATTTTCTTATATTATTGTACTAGTTTATGGACCTCTCAAAATTCACTGCTCTCAGCTGGCCATCTTGGCTCCACCCCTTTTTTCTTTTTATGACTTAAGGATTTGTTTGAGTTGCTAAAGTATTGCACACAATGTTGGATGGGCAGGGGTTAAACTTCAGATTGCTGTAAACCTAAGATATCCTTAAAACGTATTTTAATATTGCTATAAACTCACTTAAAATGAACTTAAAAATATGCTTTGCATGTTATGATAACCTGTATTAATAACTGTAAAGTTTTATTTTGAAGTTGCATTTTATGACATGAGCAGTGAAACTGACTAGTGATTACATCAAATGAACATACTTTACTGATTGTGCATACCTGAGTATGAATGTATTAATTTATTACAGAGATTTTACTGTGACATGAGCAGGCGTATGTGATGAATCTGATGTTTTGGTAGTGACAGTGAAGGAAAAATAAACAACATTATCAGAAAGTGACAATAGTAGAGGATAGGGCAGGGATGTTATTTTGTTGACTAAAGTGATTGAATGAACTGTAGTTCAAATAGATTGAGATTTTTATCAGGTAATCATATCTGATTGTGTTATATAACATTGACTGTGGGATTTAGGAATATCTGGCCTGTGGCTTGTACTTTAACAGGCAATTATACATAAAGATTACTATCACACTGTCTGAATGTAGCCCTTTTTCTTGTTTTACATGGAGTACTGATTGAGGGTAAGGGATCAAGGTACACAAAGGACAATTTCAGCCATGAGGAAAACATTGTCTTCATGGCAACACTTAGGACATCTAGGAAACTTATTTTTTGTAAAGTGGGCCAAGAGAAGCTGATGGGAACAAGGCCTGGAGCCAAGTACTTGTTGAAATCAATGCAGTTGAAGGCAGAAACCAAGCACTGACAGAGTGCAAGAAAAGGACAAATGGTACTGTAACATCTGTTAGAAGCATGGGCAGGGACAATGCAATTTTCTGTACCATTGTGGGGGGGGGGTAGGTTCCTCCAAATTTCATTCAGTTAGTACCAGATGATGAATATCTTCAGGCCATCCATGAGGGTGTCTATGATACAGATGATGGTGTAACAGGAATAATTAGAGGTGGTGTGGACATAGTTCAGTCTAACCAGTATCTGCAGCAGCAAGACTCTTCTGCTCATGGAAGTTGGTTTAAAATCAGTAATACACAGTTATATAGAGAGAACTAAATGCTGACAAGAAATTATGTAATTAAACACATTACAATTATTATTAGGTGAACTTATACATCAGCAAATAATGAGAAATAAGGGGCAGGATTCATGAAGCCTCCGTATAAGAGTTATAACTCTTACACGGAGGCTGCAGTTAAACAGAGTGATGTCAGCATGCTCTGCATATTCATGAGAGCATGCTGAATCACACCTAAGGCTAACACGGTCCATGTAAGACAGTAGGGGGCATGTCCGTAGGCCGAGCCCTGCAAGCGGACACGCCCCCAGAAGAGTAAAAGTGCCCAAAGTAAACACCCATGACAGAGTCCACGGAAATGTGAATAAACACAACACAACACATGCCCCCACAGACTATGAACCGAAAATATATAAATGAACACGTTATATATATTTTTTTAATTGTAAAGATGTTTGCCCGTGAGTGCGCTCGTTTGCGCGGGCATGCCCATAGCGCAGCTACAGTTAGCAGTCAGTGGGAAAGCATATAAGAACTAAATATGCAAAGTAAGCCAAGAAGCAATAGCGTAGTGGTAGAGACGTCAGCTGAAAAGCAGGCACTCATGGTTCGAGCCCCCACAACACCAACTTTTATTTTTAGAAAAATAAGTACGAAACAAGTCCCTGACAAACATGTACACATATAAAATCACATTTTATGTAAAAGGTAATGAACTAGTCCATTTATTTTGAAGAAATGTGAGGTAACAAAACAATAAAAAATGCGAGATGTGCCTATAGCTGAGCTACAGTTTAACAAGGTGAGTGCATCTGCACATAGGTGAGCAGTGGTTTAACAGGTGCAAAATGAGTGCCCGTAGGTGAGCAATGGTTCAACATGTGCACAATGAGTGCCCGTAGGTGAGCCGTGGTTTAACATGCTGAAACTGTGTGCCCCTAGCTGAGCTGAGCGTACTATGCATACTGACAGCCAATAAGGTGTAAGCCTGCGCACCGCGCTAACAAGCTAACCGGTGGGCAACATTGAGCAAGCTGTAACAAAACTTCCTTTACACAGACACACCCCCTAGCCTGTCTAGACAGTCATAAAATATAAAAAGCAGTGGCCAGGTTTGAACCCAGGATATCATGCACCATAGTCAAGGTACTGAACCACTAAGCTATGACAGCTGTACTCAGAAATGCAGTAATAGCAAATATATAGGAATGAATAGAAAGTGGAGCATGACAAAGCAGGTTTTGCGAGGTGGATACAATTCCAAAATGGCCAATCCCAGATAAGTGCAGGAAAAACGGCATATATAAGCCCCATAGGTGGGAATACACAGCATAAACAATTGTAGAACTGACTTGCAGCCAGAATGTCAGGTGTAGGTGAGGGTAGTTGCTTTCGAGCACAGAGGTGGGGCATTCAGGAGTCCAGATACATGGTCTGGCTCCTAGTCCACAACCATGAGGCCCAACTCATGCAGGGCCAGGTCCTGTGGGGAGCATATAGGGCTGAGGCATGGGACTGGTTGGCTCATGATCTTACCAGTGACACAGGGATTCCAAGGACTGGTGAGCAGGTCCGTCACCACCGTGCGGACATGAAGAGATGCAAGCAGGACCAATTGAACCTTTGGATCCAGGAGGCCTGGCAAATGCCCAATGCCCCACTACTGAGTAAGTTACATTTAATTATGTATGTAAGAAATTAAATTAGCTGATATTAAGGAGATGTGTATTCCAATATTACTTTATTTATATTACACCTGCAGGTGTCCGTTCTGCGAACCGCAGAGCCTATGGCGATAGGCTGGTGCGGTTGCGCCACCAGGCAGGTCAGTAATCATCCACTCCCAGTAACTGTAAAGAAATATAAAAGTATGACAGTTATCAAAAGAGTGCAGTGTAGTCACTATGTAATAAAATGTGCAAGTAACAGTGTAAAAGTGTTTGCAAGTATTGCTTGATTACAAAAGTGTGTTGCAGTCTGAAATCCAAACAGAAAAATGAAAATGTCTGAAATAAAGTCTGAAATAAAGATGCCCCACCTATAATATCATAGTGCACAACCTGCAGCAGGCTGAAAAGTACAGCTGCAGAAGATGAGCAACTCACATGTGTGAAATATATCCCTGTTGAAATACTGAAACATGACAGAAGTGAGACTGCTGGAAAGGATTGTAATAACTACAGGTAAAACATGTCAATAAAGCCTAGAAGTAAGTACCATCCTGAATAGTAAAATGAAAACAAGTGAGAGGGTGTGAGATAGAGTTATGAATCCACCAATAAAGTATTAATAACCCCTGTATAAAGTATACTGCAGTCAGTACTGAACAAAATGAATGTGACAAGTAGAACCAAACTGTGAAACGTGTCCAAAGTGTTGCTGCAGCTGTAATGTGTATCCCAAAATCTGGATATGTTTCTCTCAGTCTGCAATATGCAGATAATATGATTGTCTGAAATATCAAACATCCACAGTTGTCTATAGCTATATAAAGCAAATGTAGCAGGATGATATAGCTGAACAAAGCCAGATATGAATGTGTATTAATAACAATAAAATGTATATTGATGTAGCAGTAACAGTCCTATCACCAAATTGAAGTAGTTATCACATAGGAAACTGTAGTTAGAACAGTAGTGTGTATATATCTGTAGCTATTAGAAATGTACAGCATATGTATTGGTATTCAAAGGTGTTAATAATATTTTCTTCACCCCACCCTATAACCACATATAATCCATTCCACGTGAAAATGGTATGTGCAATCACAATTAACACCCCTGGACATTTGTCCTGATGGGTCATAAATATTTGCATGTCCGTTGATGCATCTGCCCTGTTCATACATCCAAACCTGATGGCCTGTTGCCATCAATCAACCCTGCATGTTGTTGGACTGTGTATTGCTGTTCAAATTATGCATGTGTTATGCTCGCTGTTCAATGGTGTGAATATCTGGGTGTTTGGTTAATGGGAATACTAATGCATGCTGCTACAACTAATTGCGAATGGTATTGTATGTTACTAACCCAAACTGTCATGACATAATGCAAAACATAGGACGACAGGGAAGGCGGGTTCCAGCGGACCCACCTCTCCCACCTCAGCTGGCGAGTGCACCTGGCACTAGTGCCCAGTCTGGACCCTCCTCCGGTGGCCCTGTGCCACCTGCAGGTGGAAGCGCTGCAGGGGATGGGGCCCGTCCCCCCTCTGCAAGCGTGGCCGGAGGAGAACCACCACTCACCCTCCGTAGCGTCCGGACTGTCATGTGTAGGGAGATCCAGGACTCTGTTCTTGGGCCCCTACGCCAGCTTGAGGCACAGGTGGCACAACTTACGGGCATGCCTGTTGCCCGGCCTACACAGCCCCCAGCACAGCCCCATCCTGGGCAGTGAAGGAATAGTGGCAACTGCCCATGGGTGGAGATATCAGTTCCACTGTTGCCATCTGTGGGCTCATGGGCTCTGGATATCCAAACCTCCGTCCCCGTCAATTGTGTAACCCCCCCACATGTGTCATACACCGCCCCTGTATGCGTCTTGTTTGTCTTGTCTGTTGACCTACCCAACCTACCTCCCCAGCTATACCGACTTCCTTCACCTGACATACCACTCTCACCTGAAAAAAAAAAAAAGGGGCACTCTGTACCCACAAAAAAATTACGCCCCATACATAGCTGCCTATTCCGCACACATGTCTGCTGGACACGGAAACTATCAATTACAATTGGCTGTACAACAAGTATTATTGTTGTCCTTACACCTCTCTCAGGGGTGGAAGATATCAAATGTCACACCAAATTACAAACATATGCACAGCTGTTGCTAATGAAGAAATGGGCAGCTATGGGCCTTACCTACATCCCTCCTGCAAAACCCAAGCTTGTGGCCCTACTGTCTTACCCTCTTTGTGACCCTTTTTTCACCACTTTCCTGTCTCTCCATTTTCATTTCTTTCAAAGAAAATAGCGCGGGTGTGCGCCAGAGTAAGCACTGTTAAGCGGTTGTAAGCGGGTGTGCGCATGTGTGTGCTGAGCTGAACGCCAGTGCGCATGCGTGAGCTCCGCGCAAACCAGCGCTAACCCAGTTACAACTGCTTAAAAGTGCCTTAGTCACTTTGATTGACAGGTCCTGTAGTTAGTTCAGAAGCAAAATAAAATCCCACTGGCACTCACGAACCCAGGACATTGGAAACACTAGTCTGCATGATTTACCACTAAGCCATGACTTTTATACAAGAACATTGTGCTAAAATAAATATACCATGTAATAGTAGGAATGAATGTAAAGGGAATATAGGATGTGTAGTACACAAAGCATGTCATTTAGAATTACTGTCAAAACTAGTGGATTTCCATAATAGTAGTGTGTGAACAGAAACAGCCATGCTAGTTGGTAGCTAGTAGGTAATAATGTCACTGTAGCACCTTGCAAGCCACACACATATTCACAGCAGGATAATCACTGCCCATACCCCACAACCTCTTACAGGAACACATCCGGACCAAGTAATAAAATATGTGGAGCAAAGGCCCAAAACCAGGGACACATTACAAATAATGTTACAACAAACGCAGACAGTTCAGAGAGTAACAGGGTCTGTATTTTGTGAGATGTTTGGAAGGCTATGAAGTCTGAAACTTGAATGTTTGTCACTATATTCTCACTTGAGCCCAGAGTGATTTTCCAGAAAAAGCTGTGCATGAGATATTGACCAAAATATGAGGAGGAAATGTGGACAATCTGCAAATATTTGTACACATGAGAGGTCTGACACCACCATATTTGAATAGTTAAGAGCCTAGACATAGCAACAGTGAATGACTTACAGGGATGCCCCACAGACTCCATGTGAAATGTACAAACAGTAGGCAGAAAGGTGTAACAACACATGCAATGGTAACTATGGAGTCCTGAAAGTATTCACCACTTGCATGGCAGAATAACTGTAGTAATACATATGCTCATGCTAACCCACAGTCACAACAGCAGCATACCAGACAATTTAATGGGTGTACCCCACTGATATGTACCATTCCATGAGGCAGATAACAGATGAACCTGAGAGTCTCTGGGGCCTGCTCAGCAGCATACTCAAATACCCTAATAGATGTCAAGGCCCACACCATGGCCAGACCACACTGCATGCTGTAACACCATAGCAGATATAGCAAGCATTCCAAGGTGTGTATGTACATGGAAAATAGGAAAGCCACAGCAGCACACTACAGTCAGGACACCTAGCAGGCATACAAGTAGTGACTGTAAAGGGCAAATATTGAAGCCTTAGCAACAAAGTGCAAGCAAAAGTGAAAGGAAAGCACACACACACACACACACACACACACACATTAACAGTAGTAGTAGTTGTAGGTGTCAGTGTACATACACAGTTAGTACAGGAAACTGGAGAAATGAATGGAGGAATGTTAATCTACAACACAGCTGGAAATATGAGAGAGATACCAACCTTTACACTCACAGAACATTGTCCACAGCATACCAGCATGGTCCCTGCCCTTAAAATCTGAAAGGGCTACGCCTATCTTACATACCTTTTTATAGCACTGTTCTGAAATCACAGTGAGAACTGCAATCAGTACACAACTGGCTGCATGCAATTAGCAAATGCTGGCTAACAATTGGTGCAGAGGCCATCACATGGACATATGCAGATACCTACAAAAGTATGCTATACTCCCAGTCCACACATGCAATACTTTCATTGCACCCTGAGGAGGACATGAGAGACAGACAGACAGAGAGAGAGAGAGAGAGAGACAGAGACAGAGAAAATTGAAATTAAGCAGACACAAACAAAACTGTTCAGCAACAGCCACCTGAAAGCTGACAACTGGCAAGTGGAGCAGCAGGACAGAAAACCAGACGGCAACACAAGCAGCTGTGACAAACACAGGTAATGTAAAGTAATACTATAAAGGTCTACATACTGTGAACCCTCCATATGTGTCATTGGTCTGTATCCATATGTATATGAAGATGTGTAAAGGACAGGGAACATACAGCAACTATCAGTGAAGGCTGTACATACATCTGTATGTGAGAGCATCTATGTGCACATATCAATGTAGGTTGACTGTAGGTTATAGTGCAATGCACAAAGTAGGTTTCACAGTTATGTATGTTTAGCAGTATGTTAGTGTGTGTATACAGTATGGTAGACAAACATGTTGATATACCTGTCATATGGATACGTATGTATGTTGAAATATGTCTGTATGTATATATCTATATATATATATATATCTATATATATATATATATATATATATATATATATATATATATATATATATATATATATATATATATATAATATGCATATATGTATACATACATAGAGAGAGATGTAGGAATACATAGACAGATGTAAATAGATAGAATATGTACAAACATATATATGTAATGCACACATACAGATATAGATATATGTAGATACATATACATAGACAGACTGATCTGACTATCTACAGGTATGACTGTATATGACGACCTCAAAACTCCCTGTCCCACCCCCTCTGTCACTCTCACCCCCTCTGTGCCCCCCTCCATATCTATAGCAATATATGTACATCAATATATATATGTGTATATGTATACAGACATATATATACATATAGATATATCTATATACATATATATATATATATATATATATATATATATATATATATATATATATATAGAGAGAGAGAGAGAGAGAGATGTATATATATTCTGAGTGAGGCACATGTGTACAGATGTATTGCAACAGGTGCCTGGTGACAAAGGCATGGAGTGAACACCAGTGTCAAAACTTGAGTACCATACCCCATTTCAAATCACCTACACCAGTAACCACCAGATATGTGATTGGCTGCCCACCACTGCATGTGTCAGGGGTGAACAGGGTCATAAATGTGTACACTAGTGCCCCCAATGATATTTACAGTGGCACACTATTCCTGGAATACCTGCACATGGTATGTGTCAGCAGATATGGTGTGTCAGCTATGGACATGTAGGTCAGTGTACCCCTCCACACCACATAATGGATGCCATGGTATGGACCTCACATGACAGCTACAGATATGGAGAAGGACACAGTGACATGTACAACACTGTGACAATGCACTCAAACACATTACCAATGCACAGTGACTGACAACACCACAGAGTACACACATACCCACATAGAGGTTACCACTCCTGGATTTACATACGTAAGTCACATCCATGACAGATGTCCAACAACCATAGTAACACCTCACACCATCCACAACCTAAATGACTGCTGTGTGTCATCCATGCCACTGCAATAGAGAGCACATGTGTAGGTAAAAGTTCCTACCCACCGATAAGACATACCCTGCAATAAACCACACAGTGTTAAGAAGCAAGACTCCCCATGAGTACATGTCACACATACCCCTGCTGAATGTTAGTCAGATAGGTAATATGCCATATGAGTCATCCTGTGTAACTGTGTGACAGCAGCAGGTACCATCACACCACATGTTCACAATGGTCAGGGTAGCAGAACAGTATGCTGCTGTAGTCCCAGGGGCAATAGCATATTGTATAGTATTGTATTGTAATGTAATGTATTGTGTTGCATTGTATTGGTATGTTGAGGTGCCTCCTTCGTGGAGTGGAACCACTGCTGCTGTGCGCCAGTGTACAGGTACATATCCTGTAGTCAGGCTAGTGTTACATAGCACTTCTATATGTGTGTTTAGCTCCTGTCAGAGTTTATGTAGCATGCAACTCGGGATACCATCAGGTCCCAGTCATGTTGTGTATTCTGCTTTCATGAGAGCGGCTCTCACCTGGACATCTGTGATGACAGGGAGGTTACAGTCAGCTGGGATAACTATGTCTTATTTTGGGGGAGAGGGCAGGGTGACACCTGCACTGAACCTGTCTGCCACAATGTTGTCAATATCTGTGGTGTCAGTGAAATATTTGTTGTTGTGTACTAACTATGGGCATAGAGGATGGATTCTGACCAGGTTGCTAACATAACTGAAGAAGGCCTTCTGGTTATCTGTAGTGTCCCTCTTGATTTCCCTCTCAAAGTTGCCCATGGATGTTTGTATGATGGAAAGTAGACCCTTACTAGTGCTGCTCAGACATGCCTTCCCTTTATGGAATTATGCTCTGTCTTGCAGTAGCTTCCATCTTTTGTAATACAATCTGTCTATGGCTGGGGTCCACCAGACAGGATGCTGTCCCTTTGTGGAGAGTGTCTTGGTCATATATGGGATTGCATGATCCATGCATTCACGGAGATGTCTGTAGAAAGCATTTGTGTAGGGGTCAGCATTGTGGGTTGTATCTGCCACTGACCCAGTGGGCTGAAAGGATACCATGTCACTGTTACAAAGTGTAAAGTTTGCATCTGCAATGTTATTCACTATAGTCGTTTGTGCTGGTGGTGGAGGTGGGATATGTATATCCAGGGCAATTAGTGTGTGGTCAGCTCACAGTAGTTGATGATGTAGGCCATACAGTACCTAGATACAAACCCCCAGAGTGAGGAGGTGCTCTGGACCTGAATCAGTGTTCTGACTGCTGGGGTTTGGTAGTATGTTGTATGGAGTGTGCCAGGTACTGTTGCACAGTTGCTGGCTGAGCACTGATACCTGGCCATTTACATGTGTATCCACCAATAGACAGACAGATGCTATATATGTGAGATATGTTGTATCATAACAGTCGAGTAGCATGTGTAGTATGTGTGCCAAATTCTGCTGACATATATTGCTGATATCAGGTTATATTCTTTTTCACGTACATGGCTCACCCGCGGAATCCCACTTACTCCACAGCTGAGCATGAGGAGATACACCAGAGCCTGGTGCAGGATTATGCAATACTCTTTTCCCGCACCAGCCAGATTCAGCAGGAGAGGGCTGCACTGTGGCAAGACCTGGTCCGTCGGGTAAATGACATAGGCACACATAATAGGACATATGAGCAGGTACGACATCACTGCAGTGATTTAATCAGAAATGTCCGTCAGCGTGTGTCGGATATCCACAGGCAACAGGTCACCACAGGTGGTAGGGTGGCTACACATCCTCCACTCACCAGACTGGAGGGACTACTCATGAGTGTAGTGGCTCCAGTCCGCCAGCAACAACAACAGCAGCAGACATGCATTATGATGGAGGCTGGAGCCACGCAGCAGCAAGACAGTGAGCATGCAGGTAATATGCCATATGTATAGTTGACTGTTGTGTACACTGGTAGTTAATGCATGTGTGAGGTGTGTCCTTGGTTTGTAGCTGTCACCATAGTATTTAATGTGCAAGTGTGATATCCTCAATATTAGCAGATGACCTGTGAAAGGCGACTGTTGTACAACTGACCTGTATCATACTCAGTAACAATGGCACAGTTGTGCCCACTGACATTAGTTTCTTCATGTCTGCAGGTCCCTCCGGTGTAACAGCAATGCAGCCTATCCATGCTGGTGAGTGCATATTAACAATATCTGTAATAGTCTTGATAGTAATAATAATATTAGGCTCACTTAGTAGTGCTCTTTGTATGCATGTAGGTGTGTCTGTGTCTGTGTGTTGATATCACGCATACTGAGTAGTGTACAATTGTGTGCAACTGTGTGCATGTGCACGTGTGCATGTGTGCACATGTGCACGTGTGCATGTGTACATGTGTGCACGTGTGCATGTGTGCATGTGAGTATGTGTGCATGTGTGCACATGTGCATGTGTGCATGTGTGCATGTCTGGACCTGTGCATGTGTGGATGTGTGCATCACTGGTAATGTGTAGACATTGTAAACTGTGTTTCCTGTTTCCCTCCTACAGGTTCTGGTGCTGCTCTGGTTTCATGTAGCAGGGAACCTGAATCAGATGCCATGGGTACTGATAATGATGACATCTGTGTAATGGCACAGGAAGGTATGCCAGGGTCTGCCATTGGTCAGCCGATTGACAGTACACAGCTGTCGACCCCATTAATGTGCACAGTTATCCTGCCAATACACCCTTTGTCACCAATGTCCCTAGGTGATGGACAGCATACAGTGGGCATTGACCAAGGTAATGTGGTATCTGTGGCACATGCCTCCCCACACAGCAGCCATGGGCATGGCCCAGAGATGGTACCACACAGACAGATGTCCAGGGGTTCTAGTGGGAGCATCCATGGGCGTACTGCCCCTGTCAGACGTGCCCACAGAGGTCTTACAACCTCAGCTATGTTTCGGGCTGTCAGGCAGGCACAGTCACGTATGGAACGGTACACCAGACAGGGTCTGAGGGAGCTGACAGCATGTTGCACAGCCATGACTGACAGTATGTGTGACATTGCAGCTGCCATCCGTAATTTCACTGATATCATAGACAGACGTTGTGGGGACATATTAGACTGGTTCCACAACTACATGTCCATGAGCCAGGGCGATGGTGGATGGTTGAGGCATCGACGTGGGTATATGCCAGCAACAGCAGCAGCTGGCAGTCGTCGCGGATGACAACAGGACTGCGGCCGCCCCCATAGTGCCAGCAGCAGCCCCAGCAATGCTGGGTCTGTGCTGTCATCAGACCGCCCCAGGAGAAAACATGCACATGGCTCTGGCCAGGCCCGACAGGGATCTGTGTCCAGTCAATGAACACCTGCTTCTGAAGACAGTACCCACTCTGGGTTTGTATCGGATATGGTCCGTAGCACCCCTGCAAGGCACAGGTACCGTGTCTGTGGCCAGAGACACTGATCTGTATGACCTGGCAGGTACAGTCTGTGGCTGTCCACAAACACCAGTATATGGCAGCCATGAGGTGGAACTGTGTGCATCCATACACACATGCAAATTGACAACACCTAGGGCTACCGCATACACGCACACACTGCATCAACATTGCCCCACCTTGTACTGCTGTCCCTCACCAACACACATACACATACATGTCAATCGGTGGTATCGGTGGCTGACTCAGGCATACCAAGTTCACACCCTGTGCATATGATGAAACTGTGCCACCTCCTGCAATCTGTAACATCAGTGCAGGTACAGGTTAACATGTTGCTGATGCACAAGGTGACTACGTAGACGTGTAGTAATAGTATCATGTTGTTAACAGTACTGTGTGCTGGAATAATTGTGGGTATATCACAGCATGCCTGATGCAGTAAGGGTGTGATTGTCATGTACTGTTGTCTACACCCATGGTAAGTACCATAGTGTATCATCTGCACATGTTGGCGTACTGGTGGTAAGGATGTCAACAGAATGCTACATACATAGGTAGCACAGGGGATAAGGTAATGAATGTATTAATACGCAATGATGGACATGTAAACTGCAAGTGGCATGTTGCCCACACTGGACTCTACAATGAGGATGTTTGAGGATGTTGATATGTGTGCAGTACTACACGACTGGTACAGGACACACAGGAGCACCCTAGCACTGCAAGCTCACATCTCATACCATGCTAGACAGCCCCAACACACAAAACTAACTGTCACAGGAGGGAGAGTCCCCATACATGTCAGGGATACTGTGGTGGCAGGCCAGGTAGCACACATCGTACTACGTATGGAACCAGTGAGTGAAGGCTCAGTGTCTGTTATTTGACATGTGTATTACTGCAGGTATGAGCACATGGGTTTCCATCCAGTTATTGTACATCCTGACAGTACATGGTCTGTACACTTGTGTGCGCTGAGACTGGACCCGAGCCATCTGACCTGTGTATTTCCATGTACATGTGCATAGTGCCTGCATATTTGCAGTGTTACCTACTGGAAGTGGTACAGCTTGTTTGTTGTACAATGGACTACATGCAGCCCTGCTTACTGTAGCTTTGTTTGCATGCATGTTTGCTTGCAATTACCCTGGAATACTGATCTCACCTGCAATGCATAGTTACAGAGCTTCTGTGGACTCCTAGTGACATCTGCATAGCTTACTATATGTATGTCCATGTCTCACTTGACAGAATGTCACTGTTTGTCCTGTTCACATGTATGTTGCCTGTGACACATTGCATATGACTTACCTGGCATTTGTCCACGTGAGCAGTCATATATGCTACTGCTAACTAATCACAGGCACTACACCCACACATATTCATCTTCTGTTGAACCACCTGCTTTGCTAGGGACAGCTTGCACCTGTCACCCCTGGGCTTTCAGATATTGGCAAAGGCTCTTGCTACCCCCATAGTGCCTATGTTAGGCAAGGCTCAAATGACAAACCCACCTTCATAGGTATCACAAGGGATAAGAAACTAAGAGTAATGCTACCCAACACCAGAAGTCTACACCTCAAGGTGCATGCACCCAAAATTCTCCTTGGCATGGAGAACATCGATATCTGTGCAGTAACAGATGCCTGGTTCAGGGCTACCGAGAGCACCCCAGCACTACCAGGTTATACCTTATACCATGCTTTTCAGCCCCAAAACTTGGAAGAACCACAAATGGAGGGGGAGTATTGATATTCATCAAAGATACCCACACCTCCAGTTTGGTGGCAAAGTACCAAGCATCAGAGACTACCCATGTGCAACTAACAATGGATGAAACTGCCTTCCAGGTTATAGCCTGCTACAGACCACCCTCCCAAACCCAAGAACTGCACTCGGCCATCCTGTGAACAGTGGAAATATGAAGGTCTCTCCAAACACCATTATATTGGGCGACGTCAACTACCCAAACATGGACTGGGAGCATGACTCTAGCTCCAACACCCTAGGCCAAAGATTCCTAGAATATATGAGCTCAAATGCTATGGAACAACTTGTTACCACTCCCACAAGAAGATGAAACATACTGGACCTGATCATCACCAACATGGGGACTCTATGCTCCAGACCAGAAGTGTATCCCTCACTGGTAAGATCGGACCATGAACTAATCTCACTGGATATTCACATCCTGTCCCCACCCCCTGCCCAGAACACCACAGTGAACGAATTCTCTAAAGCAAATTCACACTCCTCAAAACTGAGGTGGAAACCTTCAAAGCCCCGGGGCCTGTGGAAACTACAGACCAGACCGCAGATTCCTCTATTAACACATTATATGGACACCTTCAGGAATGCATGGGTCATGTGGTCCCGAATAAAACCAAGACCCAATCCTCCAAAGGCAGACGTCCTGTCTGGTGGACCCCAGCCATAAACAAACTGCACAATAGACAGAGGAAGCTACTAAATGATACAGCAAAATCCCAAAAAGGGAAGGCATCACTGATCAGTATTAGCAAATAACTACAGGCACTCATAACATTGTCTAAGGCCAGCTTCGAGAGAAATTGCACAGGACACTAAGGATAATCACAAGGCTTTCTTTAGTTATGTTAGGAACCTGGGTGGTAATTCCCAGATATGCTCAGAGGTAGTCCAAAATGTCAATAGAAACACCAAACCCACAGACATTGCCAACATTCTAACTGACAGGTTCAGTGCAAACTTCTCACCCCCCTCCACACCGAAAGGGCAAATATGGATCCCAGCAGAGTGCTGCCCCCCTGACAGCTCAGATGCTCAGGTAAGAGCCACCCTCTCCAAAGCAATACACACTGCATCAATGGGACCAGACAGTGTCCTGGGCTGTGTCCTACATGACCTCCAAGACATGCTACAACCAAACATAAAACTACTGTTCAATCCCAGCCTTACTACAGGATATGTGTCCAAAGTGTGGCGTACAGCAACAGTGGTCCCTCTACAGAAAGGTGTTGCCTCAATGGATCCTGGACACTATCGCCCCATAAGCCACACTAGCTTGGTCTGCAGAGCTATGGAAAGGATCATCATGGACCACATAAATATAGATATTGGGGACCTACAGACACTGGTTCATACCCAGTTTGGCTTTGTTAAGGGCAGATCCTGCCTCTCAAACCTGGTTGATTTTTTTAAAACAGTCACCAAGGCCATTGACAAGGGGAAGGTGGTCCACACAGCCTACCTGGACCTCGCAAAAGCCTTCAAAACAATACCGCACTCGGGCATTCTACAGGTCAGTCAGAGGCATGGACACATATGACTCAGTCATTGTCCATGCCACATACCTTCTCCTGCTGTACTTGTAGGGTGCTGACATCATCAGTGTTTAGAAAGAGGAATGTGCATCCTGTATTGTGTTTTCCCAGTTGCCAAAAGGGACATTTCTCTCACACAGACTTGCACACACACCAACCCCACTCACACCCACACTGAGCATTTGCAGGATTCAAACCCCTACTTGACTATGTTATGACACTTGAGACAGATGCATTTGCAGAGCGCACTATTCACATTATTGAGAGGTTTCCCTTCTCCTGCTGTACTTATAGGGTGCTGACATCATCAGTGTTTAGAAAGGGGAATGTGCATCTTGTAGTGTGTTTTCCCAGTTGCCGAAAGGGACATTTTTTTCACACAGACTTGCTCACACACCAACCCCACTCACACAAACACTTGCCATTTGCAGGATTCAAACCCCTACCTGACTATGTTATGGCACTAGAGACAGACGCATTAGTGGAGAGCGCGATTCGCATTACTGGGAGGTTTCTCTTCTCCTGCTGTACTTATAGGGTGCTGACATCATCAGTGTTTAGAAAGGGGAATGTGCATCCTGTAGTGTGTTTTCCTAGTTGCCAAAAGGGACATTTCCCTCACACAGACTTGCACAAACACCAACCCCACTCACTGAGCATTTGCAAGATTCAAACCCCTACCTAACTATGTTATGACACTTGAGACGGACGCATTAGCAGAGCATGCTATTCGCATTACGGGGAGGTTTCCCTTCTCCTGCTGTACTTATAGGGTGCTGACATCATCAGTGTTTTGAAAGGGGAATGTGCATCCTGTAGTGTGTTTTCCCTGTTGCCAAAAGGGACTTTTCCCTCCCACAGACTTGCACACACACCAACCACACTCTCACACACACATAGGGCATTTGTAGGATTCAAACCCCTATCTAACCATGTTATGACACTTGAGAAAGACGCATTAGCGGAGCATACTATTCGCATTACTGGGAGGTTTCCCTTCTCCTGCTGTACTTATAGGGTGCTGACATCATCAGTGTTTAGAAAGGGGAATGTGCATCCTGTGGGGAGGCAGATGCCAAGCACACTCTGGCTAAGCTGTCATTACCTAGGGCAAACAGCCTAGTGTTGACCTCTACACCCATATGTTTAATTGTCAAATGCACATTATTTGTTGCTGATAGACTGTTTGCAGGTCTTTATTGCCATAGCATTCCCTGTTTGTATGAACAACTTGTGTATCTGTGGAAGATGTTTGCATATGGGAGGGATCCACTATATCATGTATGTCTCTGTATTCATTTAACTGTGTGCACTGGGCAGATTGCTGTAATGTGGTTGGTTCCTGGAATAACACGTACAAATACCAGATATGTGTGGCCAACTGCTAAACTGAGATTTGGCCTAAGTGTGTGAGCATGCCCAGTTCAGCCTTCCCATGGCATGTTGTCTGACATATGTCTCATGTATCAAAGTGTGTGAGCATGCCCAGTGTGAGCTTCCCATATGTTGAACTCTGCAGCCCACCACATTTGTGGATGAGTGTGAACTTCAACAAATATCTCCCGTTTATGGTTGTGTGTCATGTTGTGTAATTACTGTCCGACTGCTTTGTGTGTGAACACAACAGGGATTATACTGTGCCTGCAGTGTTTGCATGGGATACTTTGCATACAGTTGTCAACATCCTTTCATACTGATCTAACACTGTAGTACCGTATAGTGTACTGGTTCAGTACTTTGACTGTGGTGGACAGTATCCTGGGCTTTAGTCCTATCTCTGCTTTACATTTCCATAGTGAGCACAACAGCCTGGTTAGGGGCCAGTTGTGCACGTCTGACCATGTTGCATTATGTTCAGATATGAACTACTTAAACCAGGCTTGTCCAACATTGGTAGTGCTTTCCACAACATAGGTGTACATTTGCAAACACTAGCGATGTGCCCTAGGCCATTTCTAATGCTAGTCGGAGAGTGTGTTTGTCCTTCGACACACATTGTAAGTGGAGTTTGCCATGACATATGCCATGGTTAGTATCCTGTGCCTCTGTCTACCTGTGACATAACAGTGATACCCAGGGTAAAGCTACCATCTCCCATCTACTTATCAAGATTCCTCTTGAGGAGAATCAGTGAGTGACTCTATGGATAGCCTGTACTGGGAATTTACTCATGGGTGGGGGTGGCTTCTGTGTTATGGATCATGCAGTACAGCTTGTCCTATGTAAGTCAGTGCTGGGGTTCAGGTCTCTCATGTGCATAGCTCACTGCCATTCAGATTGTACAAGGTGCAGCATGTTTATTCATACCAGCTTGGACATGGCTTTATACATCAGGCACAGCTTGCCTTTGGGTGGGCAGTATGGCAGTGTGTGTAGCTGCAGTTTGTTTAATCAGGCAACACATGGCATCTGTGCAAGCTCTTTGATACTCCTGGTGAAGTACTGTTGGGGACTTTACAGTTGATGGAGGTGTCTGCTGAGGTACATCCCACAGGTGCTTTTGTAGTCAATTGTAACGATGATGAAGGATGACTGCAGAGCCACAATGACCTCCCCTTATCTAGATCTGACAACCTTCATGATTAGGTGGGTATATGGTATGTTTCTGTGAACACTACAGCCACATGTTTGTCCAATGCAGGATATCTATCACCTTGTGTCCCCAGGTCTCTCATTACATGTTAAGTATGTAATGGGTTAACACATATGTGGTAATTGGTGGGCACCTACTGTATATCCACGGGGGTTGACTATACAGTTTTTTGCAATTAGATTGATGACATGGCTATGGCAACAGTTGTCTGCTTCTATGTGGCCCTTTTGTGGGATGCTTGTGTCAGCTGGAGGGTCATATGTGGTGAGCAGTTTGTAGTCCTCTGCAAACATGTTCAGACACAGTCCTTCCATGTTGACCTGTACCTATGGGACATATATACTAGATGAGGGAGATCCCAGGACCAAGCCTTGTGGGATGCCAGTTATATCTGGTTTGTAGTCTGACATGGCTGCAGCATGTCTGACCATGTCTGTTCTGCCCTTGGTCTGGTTTGCAACCCCTCTACTGACATAGGGGTTTATATTTAAGCTGGTGAGCATATCTATAATGAACACGTAGGGTATTGTATAGAAGCCTTTGCAAGGTCCAGCTACACTGTGTGGACCACATTGCCCTCATCAATGACCTTAATGACTGTTTCAAATGAGTCAAACATGTTTAGGGGCAGGATCTGCACTTAAGAAAGCAACACTGGGTAGGGTCCTGTGTCAGTAGGTCCCCAATATCTTTATGTCTGCGGTACATGCTGATCCTTTCCATAGCTGTGCAGACCGAGCTTCTCAGGATTCTGGGGTGGTAGTTTTCAGTATCCATTCAGGCAACACCTTTGTTGAGAAGGACCACTGTTGTTGTACACTGCTCTTTGGGTACATATCCTGTGGTAAGGCTGACATTGAGCAGTAGTGTGATTTGGCATTCCATTCGTCTTGGAGTCCATGTTGGACTCAGCCCAGGACACCATCTCATACCATTGCTGCTGTGTGTTTTGCTTTGTAGATGCTGGCTGTTACCTCAGCATCTGCAATGTCAGGGGGCCAGCAGTCTGCTGGGATAGATATTTTGCATTCTGGGGGGGGGGGGGTTGCACTGCACCTGTCAGGATGTATATTGGCAATATGTGTGTGTGTTTGGTATGTTGTTTGTGATATTTGTGTGATTCAGAGCATATTTGTGAATTTCCAACACGGTTCCTACCATCAGTTGTGGAAGCCTTGGGATTATCCTTAGTGTCCTGTGCAATTTGTATCTTCATAGATTCATAGGTTCATACTAGGCTATCCACCCTAGGGCATTTGTTAGCCTAGCCAGAGTGTGTGTGGCTTTCGCCACCCCTTGCTATGTGAATATTATGGCCATTTATAATTTGCTTTGCTGTGCCTCTGTCTGGACATGACACAGTGGAGACCCCCAGTGTAACTCTACGATCATCCATCCACTTGGCAAGATTCCTGTTGAAGAGTGTCAGTGAGGGGCTCTGCCTAACATGGAGTGGGACTCTGTTCCAGGGTGTGGGGAGCCTCTGTGTTATGTATCTGTCCCTCCAGCACATCCTATTTCATTATGTGTTGAGGTTGACATCTCTCACTCTAACAGCTCCGATGGCTTTGAGTTTTCTGGGGTGTAGCATGTCCATTACTCCTGTGTTGACATGGCCTTGTACAACAGGCATGCAATGCCTCCGTGTAGGCAGTATGTGATTGCATTCAGCTGGGGTGTCTACAGCCAGGCAGCATATGACATATATTTGAGACCCTTTATCCTCTTGGTGAGGTACCTTTGAGGTCTTTCTAACTGCTGCAGGTGTCAGGTAAGGTACATCCCATATGAGGCAATGTACTAGATTATGGGTGTGATAAGAGAACAGTATAGGGGCACAATGACCTCTGTTGACGTAGATGTGAATCCTTTCATGATAAGGTGTCCAATGCAGGCAGTCTTCCTAGCCACATTGGCAATGTGAGTGTCACATAACAGGTTACTGTCCACTTGTGTCCCTAGGTCCCTGATTACTCCTTCCATACATAATGGTTTACCACCTATGTGGTAATTTGTGAGTACCTTGTTTGGTATTTGGTGGGACATTCATACTGTCCAGTGTCTTCAGGATGGCTGGGTGGGGTTCCTGTGTGTGAGAGTGTGGTCTGTAGCATGCTACAGACTGTACAGCAGTCTTGCCAATGGTTAGTTGCACATGGGTGGACTCCAATGCCTTGTGCATTGTCAGTTACCTGGACGTATGGGTGTCTGTGCTGAATATTGATACTCACCCTCCTTTTATGTTTTGTTCCAGGTTTTGGGGCCATGACGCATGATATATGGTATAACCTGGTAGTGCTGGTGTGCTGTCAGGAGGCTTGCAGAAGGTTTCTGTCACTGCACAGACATCGATGTTCTCCATACTGGGGCTGGCCTCGGGAGCATGCATATTGGGGTTTACACATCTGGCATTGGTCAGCATTACCCTTATGTTTCTTTCCACTTATGTTTTGTAGGGTGGTGGGTTAGTCTTTTCAGCCTTGCCTACAAAAGGCTCTATGGAGGTGGCAAAAGTCTTATCCAATATCCAGATGCCCAGGGGTAACAGGTGCAAGCCATCCCTGGAACAGCTGCGTGGCTTGTCAAGCATGACATCCCAATCAGACAGAAATTGGTTCCCCTTGGAATGACACCAGTAATTGTGCCACTTGTTATAACTGATCATTCCGTGTTTGTACTGTGGCATCATTCTTGGTGAGGGTAGGATGCTGCAAATGGTCAGTGTCATACCGGCCTGGACTACATGATCAGAGAGCTCATCTATGTCTCTTTTCATGTAGTCTGGGGAGGTACATCTCAGGTCATTCACACCAGCATGAACTATGACTGCATCATATTTCTACTTGCTTTGGGGTGACCTGCATACTTGTGTTATGTGGCATATTGTGGCAGCCTATAGGCAGCTTACTGTACCCTTTCCCTTGTTTAGTCTGGTGTGCGGAACAGCAGTGTGTCTCGCTATGGAGTCACCTATTACAACTGTATCAGGCATGTTGTTTCTCCTTCTGGCCTGTGACTGTTTGGCATACCAGCTTTGTGTACTATGTGTTGCATGTGCTATGTTTGGAGGTTGTTTGATTGGGTCTGCTTTGGAGGCCTCTGTTGGTGTGGTGTGTTTGTAATTCAAGCCTCTGGGAATGTTTTTCTGTGTTTATGTCTTTGGTTTGCAGTTGTGATAGGTCTATGTGGGACTGGGTTTGTGGTGTGTGTGCTTACCTTCTCCTCCTGACTAGTTTTGGGAGTACTGAGTTGAGGGAGCTCAGCCTCCAGTTTGGATAGATGGTTGCATCTCTCACATATATTTGTATTTCTTGGGGGGAGTTGGGGGTTGTCTGTGTACTTGGGGCAGGTGTAACATTGCCTCAAGCTTCACAGATTCAACTTGTTGTGGCTGGCCTTAGTGGATTGTATGTGTGGACATATTTTATTGCCATACTACTGATCAGTGATTACTTCATTTTTTATGTTTGCTCTATCATGTAGTAGCTTCCTCATTCTCTTGCATGGTTTGGTTATGGCTGGTGTCCACCATGCCAGATGCCTGCATGTATGGCATTGTGTCTTATTATAATTTAGGATTGCATAATCCAAGCATTCCTGGCAGTGTTCATGGAATGGCTGTATTACAGGTTCTGAGGTGTGGCCCATATTTTGCACCTGCACAGGACCTTTAATGGATTCCACATCAGTTTGCAGGAGTGCAAATATTGCTTTACACATGTTTTTCACTGTGGTTTTCTGGCCAGCGACTGTGGTCAGGATTTGTATATCCAGTGTGATTACTCTATGGTCTGGTTTTACCATTGAGCAATACACTTCTCATCTTACCATCCAGTACCCATGTTGCTGATTATCACATCCAGTATGCTTACCCCTCTTGTGGGAGTGGTACGTTGTTCCTGGGCATTTTGGTTTATGGATTCTATGAACTTTTGTCCAACAGTGTTGGGGCTAGTATAATGCTCCCAGTCTATGTCTGGGTATTTTCAGTCACCCAATATAATATGGTTTGGAAGACTTGATATATTCATGTATTCCAGCATAGGCCAGGTGCAGTTCCTGGTGTTGGGACAGTAGTCTGTAGCAGGCTATAAACTGGGGGGGCAGTTTTAGCCACTGTTACTTGATCATGGCTAGTCCATGCTGCTTCTTGTTGTGGTACCAACATGGGGGTGTGGTTGTCCTTGACAATTATTGCTAGTCACCCTCCATTTGTAGCTTGTTCCATGTTTTGAGGCTGTACAGCACAGTATGAGGTGTAACCTGGTAGTGTTAGGGTGCTGTTGTGAGCCTTGACCCAGTTTTCTGTTACAGCACAGATATCAACATTCTCCATACTGGGTGAGTTTAGACTGCATGCATCTTGCTGTTTCGACTTTTGGCATTGGGTAGCATTACATCTAGGTTCTTATCCCTTCTGATACCTATGGAGGTAGGTTTGTGTTTTGAGCCTTACCTATTCAGGGCACACTGTGGGTAACAACAGCCTTTGCCAGTATCCATATGGCCTGCACTTATAGGTGCATGCCAGTCCTAGCAGGTGGAGCATCATGTCATGCTCAGCATGTCATCCCAGGCTGGCACACATTGGATCCCCTTTGACTAACTGCGATACTTCAGCCAATTATTGCACTTGATCATCTCATTGTCATATTGTGGCATGATGCTTGGTGAGGGTAGGATGTTAGTCAGGGTCCTCAGGTGTGCATATAGTACATGGTGTTACATTACTTAACACATGGCATTCATGCCTCAGGTGGTGCTGCAGGGCTGCCTCTGTCGGATGCACATATTACACTCCCTGTACATGTTTGTGAGCAGGTCATGTCATTTTAGGCATCCCTGTTATTATTTGAGTGAGTCAGAGAGGGGTATCATTCCCAGGGTTCCTTCTGAGCCAGTGTATGTGCTATGCGTTGCCTCTTTGCCAAGGCCAGGGAATACTGGGCATGCCTCCTTCTGCCTACTGGGGCAGGCTCAGGTTGTTCCTCCTCCGAGTCACGCTCTGCCTGTGATGGCCTTGGCAATGGTGGGGGGCTGTTTGGCCCAGCCCTATGCTGGTCCTGCTGCAGCTGTTTTCGCAAGATCATATTATGTAGCATAGCACATACCATGACAATTTGGGTACATGTAGTTGGTGTGTACTGCAAGGCTCCACCAGATGTGTCCAGACACTGGAACCGTGACTTGAGCAGGCCAAACACATGCTCTATTACATTACGTGTTTGTGCGTGTGCCTCATTATGGCATTCCTGTTCAGGTGTGTGTGCGTTTCTGATGGGTGTCATCAGCCACGGCTCCGATGCATAACCTGCATCCCCCACTAGCTGTCCGTGTGGGATGTCCCCATTGGCAAATGTCTGGTACAGCTGCGTCAAATGCCAGATGTGGGAATCATGGTAGCTCCCAGGGCAGCCAGCACACACATTCATTATTATGCCCTGGGCATCACACATGACCTGGCAGTTGATGGAGGGGAAGCTCTTGCGGTTAATGTAGGCTCTACCCCGATTACCGGCTGGTGCTTTGATGCATATGTGCGTGCAGTCTATTGCACCCACTACCTCAGGGTATTCCGCTATTTGCTGGAAGAGACGCATATTGCTGGCCAATACCTCACGGGCATTGGGGAAATATACATAATCACCGACATGTGCTGACATGGCATCCAGGAACTGGTGCAGTACCCTGGAGGCTGATGCCTGTGATGTCCCCATCATATCACCAGTTGGTCTCTGGAAGGTACCTGTTGCTAGTATTCTTAGGCCAACACATACCTTTGTTTCCACTGGGATGTTGTCCCCTCTGTTGGTTCTGTGTGTGAGGCGTGGCCTGCACAGCTCCACTATTTGCTGTAGGAGGTCACTGTCCACTCTATAGAGCTCTACTATCTTCAGCTTATGTAACCCGTGGTAGGTGACCCTGGGCCTGTACACTCTTCTCTGTCTCCTCACTGTGTGTTGTCTGGCACCATCTGCATTGTCACCACCCTCAGCAAGTCACCTATGTCTCATTATGACAGCTATGGCAGCCCCTACCATTTCTGCTCCGAGTGAAGCTTTTTCAGTTTTCACTTCTAATAGCTTACTCCTGTCTTGCAGTGTCTCTAGAGAGAAACATCTTGCACTGCTGTTTGCAGATTTTTAAGTGTTGGGCTGAGCTACTATTCTGCCTGTGTAATTGCCTGCTTGTAATTGTTTTCACCTGCTAGCTCCAGCAGTATTCTCTGCTAGCTTCCTACTAATTCTGTTGCTTCCTTTTTCCTTTCTGTTTCCTCGGGGGGGAGCAACGTGCATACCAGCAGAAACACGCTCACAGTGGCTTACACGCGCGCACACATGCTTACACAGTTCAGAATCTGCTTATTCGGGTTAAAACGCACGCACACCCATGCAAACAGTGTTACAAGTCTGCCAACATGCTCCAACCTGCTCAGTCTGCCTTACACGCATGCATACTGTTTTACTCGCGCTTCATGGCGCGCACACGTGCACATGCATGCCCAGCAAGAAACTTTGGTGTAGGCAACAGTGTACACCTTCCATTTCTTGACTTTCCCATGCTTATGTTGTGGCACTTTTCTTTCCATGATATGTGTCTGACATCTGTCATGTAACTTTGACCTCCAATGAACTGCATTTCTTTCTGCCATTCCCCCCTGTGATTTCACCTATCTCCTACTCTGTTCCTCCCCCTTCTGTAACTCATACACTACTCAGAATGTGCTCATTTGCTATGTGACAGTGGAATTCAGTATCTTAACACTCATTTGCATCAGATTGCCTACTAATGCTTAGTTAGATGTTTTACACTCAGCTTCCCCCCTTAGCAACCACTAAACGGTGGCCATGTTGTTTTTGGTCTGCTGGTCCCTGCATTGTAAATCCATGTATTGCATAAAACCCACATTTGTGGGTTTATAACCTTCGTTTCATGTTTTATAAAGCGCACCCCATTTGCGTGGGGCTGCGCTGGGTTTAAACATATATATTTTTATTACTTTTGCATCAGGTTACCTTGCCAATGGCCACATATTTGGCCATTGGCATGCTGCCTGACACATATGCACCCTTTATTTGGAGCTGACATGGATCCATTGTTGTTTTTGCAGAAACGTACTCAGTTGTCAACTGAGTACATTTCTGCAGCTAAAACAGCTCTTACACGGGCTGTTTTGGGCTTCCTGGATCGCTAATCAACCTCATTTGCATGCTATTCAGCTGCAATTGAGGTGATTAGCTTATCCACGCCCACTCCGTGTAAGAGACGTTTTAGCTGGTCTCTTACACGGACTTTGGGCTGTTCCTGGATCGTGAAGGCTGAATGGAGTCTTACACTACTCTTAGACTCCGTGCAAGCCTTCGTGAATCCTGCCCAAGGTAGTGTGCATGGTGAATGTTTTACTCACCCCCTTGTAAATGTACTGCACTGAATAATATTTCATCATAATCATCATTATTATTATTATTATTATTAATATTATTATTGTTTGTAATAATTTCTTTACAGAGTAAGCATCAGAAATACACAGTTCAACTATACTAATACATTTGGATGATGTCAGCTGCAGAATGGATGTCCTGCTGATGCTGTTGATGGTTATACTTATGAGGCAGCCTGAGGGAAGTAGCAGGTTTTCTCACCTCACAACATTTTAGTAACTCTGCAGAAAGTGCAATTCAAAATCAAGCTCAAATTAACAAATCATTCACAGATGCACCAGAAGAAAACCCCTGCACTTCTACACCAATATCTCCAAACCCAAAAGAACACTTTGAAGATAATGGCAGATATCCAGAGGCCACAGTGACACCTTTACAAAAAGGAGCTAGTTGCAAGAATTTTTTTACAAATATCCCAGGAAACACATAAAAGCATTAGCTGCCCAACAAGAAATGAGCTGTGACATTGTTAGGGCTCAAAGCACTGTCACAGAGAGTCAGTAGGGAATGGTCAGAGCTGGGTATGTGTGATGATTTCCACCACTACTTGGAAATGGCAGAAAATAGGGATACACTCATGAACACACTGATGTATAGTATGGTGGCCCATCAAGCATCAGTGGCCGGCTCCATTCATGCACTGGTTAGGACATATTGTACTGAAGCTGGAGCCAGTCTTACAAGGGGCAGAAGGTGGGGTACTGTCAGGGCATATGAGGGGAGATCAAATGATACTACTGTGGCTTCTCAAGATGGTAATGTTAGTAGTCAAAGTGAAGAATTACTGCATTTCACACAGGCCATGTCAACAGTTATCTGCACCTAGAAGAACCTCACATTCAAGGTCATAATTATGGTTATGCAACAATGCCAGATCAGTGACAGCAACAACATCTGCATCAAGTAGGTCATGACATTTGAATAACTCACCTTACAGTTCCTGTGGTAGCTCCTCCTCCTGCTCCTCTTAATCAGTTGTACTTGACATTGATCTACTGTGAATAAGCCGCATTAACACAAACTTATGTTTGGTTGAAATGGGGATGGGGTGGAGGTTGTGTAATATATATATATATATATATATATATATATATATATATATATATATATATATATATATATATATATATATATATATATATATATATATGTGTATGTATGTATGTATATATATATATATATACACACACATATATATGGGTCTACTTCTGATGATTGAAATCCCATTTACCAGACTTTCTTAAGATCAAGACAACATCACCAAAACCAAATTTAAATGAAAACTCAGATCACCAACTGAAAACACCAGGTAAGTAACCACTTGTCCACATCACAAAGTAAAATAAAAACTGAACCAAATTAACCCCCCCAACTAAATATAACAAATCACAGATTCCACTACAGTGGTGAAAGGGACAAAGTTCATCATGGTGGCCAAGTTGTTACTTACCCAGAGAACCTTGACGACTGGATGGGAGAAAGAAAATTCACCCCGGGGATCATGTCAGTCACCCTGCCAGACAGGGGTCCAGGGAAGTTAATAGTGTGGGAACAAATAACCAGGGAATTGTTTTGGATAGGCTTGTATAGGTCCTAGGGCGACAGCCTAGTACTAACCTATGAACCTATGAATTTATCGGTGATTCAAGAGTTTGTTCAAATATGTTGTCAGTGAAGTTATCTTTGTCTTAAGAAAGTCATGTAAGTGGGATTTCAATCATTAGAAGTAGACCCATATATATATATATATATATATATATATATATATGTATATATAATGTGTGTGTGTGTGTGTGTGTGTGTATCTCAATGTGCTACTTACACACTACTTGTTTTCTGATGAAGTTCTGATAAAGATTAAAGAACGGAAGCACTCAAAACCTATTATTACTGTTTCTTGCCTGTGTTCCTTTTTTCCAGATTGCCTTGGAAGTTTTTTTTTACATATTGATATATGTATATATATATATATATATATATATATATATATATATATATATATATATATATATATACATATGTGTGTATATCATCCCTGTAAAATTATAAGATACACCATGAATACATGTTTGAATAAAGAAGAATGCTACATGGATTGCCATTTGTTCATGTGGCAGGCACCTAAAATATCAACATAGTAATGAATTAACGTTTTCATATAAAAAAAATTATCATAAGCAAATGACACATTAGCATACTACAAAGTAAGCTTACACTTTTGCTACTATACCCTCCCCACTGAACAAATGATGACAGTTTCTGAAGTCAGAATTTGTGTACAACACTATAAAATTAATCTCATGTACAGCAAAACAGAATTTCACTGTCAGTATTCCTTACTTTTGTATAGTTAAGTAATCATTAAAGCAGAATTTATTCACTAAAGGAGATAAAAATGTAAATTATTTTCTGTTTGATGCCATTGTATATCACTGAACAGGAATCAATGAGCACTCAGACATGTCAACAACATAAGCGTTATTCAAACAGGTAATACATTTTCAAATGAAAGAGGGTGTTAGATTAGCAGTGACAGCAGACCATGCAATACACACCATAGCCTTCAGATATCACTGCATGCATCAATTATAGTCTATGTGTTTTTGCTAGAACACTACCCTGAATTCGTCCATAGTTCTGGATTAAATGCTGCCTCTTTACCTGTTCAGCTGCATGCCATGCACAAGCCTCCAGCATGGAATCCCTTACTACTGCAGTCACTGGTTATCATTTAGTCATACTGGAACTAGAGCTAAGAACTGCAGTGAAAGTATAGGTCACTTCACCTACAGACTGGAGTATGATTGTGCTATGCAGAATGCAACATTCAGTAAACATCCTGCATGCAGTACCTGGGTCATACTGAAGAGCACCACCAACTCATCCAGGCACTTAAAATGGCTCTTCAGGAGTCCAAACACTCTCTCAATGACAATACGGGTCTGGGACAGGGCTGTCTTATTGGATTCCCCACTGGAGTCATGAACCGTGGCTCTATTGGTTATCCAGCATCCCTTGAAGAAAAATATAGGGGGGAGTCAAAACAAATTAAAAAAATAGCATACAACAATTTACTTTAACATGAATAACAACATAAATACCATATTAAAAAAAAATTCCACTTACCAACAAGATGAACACTGGGCATCCTATCATGCAGGAAGAGGCAGTATAGCGAGCTAGTGTGACAGATGTGTGAATCATGTGCACTTCCAGGATGCTGGGCAGTGACCTTGCTGATGCACCTCTATGCATCACACACTACCTAACAATTGTTGGAATCGTAGCCCTTCCTTTTGAGGTACCCTTTCCCTATGGACAAGAAGGGGCCCTAATTTCAACATGGATGCAGCCTTTTACACAAAATACCTCAGGGAAACATGCCAGCACAGAAAAGGCATGCATAGCCCTTGCTTGGTCCTGAGCTGACTCTGGGAAATAGATATACTGATTCACATGTGCCAAGAGTATATCCAGGTACTGCTGCAGTATCCTCAAGATAGAAGCCTGCGAGATTCCCAGTGCATAGTCAGTCTGTCTCTGCAGAGTTCCCATAAGTATAGTGAGTGCTATACATACTTTGATTTACACAGGAACAAGAAGTCCATGCATTCCTCCACTGCCCCTATTGGGGTCAAACAGGCCCACTGAGACCCTTGTAATGCCCCTGCACACACTGAACCTATCAAGAATTTCCTGATTATCAAAGTTATAATCAGTAATCCTTTGATTATATTTTCTGCCTTCTTGCCTGGTGAGCACTGCTGTGAGCAAATTATTTTGGCCCAGTTAAGACATGCAACTCAGACCTAGAAAAAGCAAAGCTTACAGCAGTTGGTACTACTTTTGTCGACTGCAGCTGCATTTATATAACACATCAGTGACTAGCTCAGAAAAGTGGGAAAATCTGACTATGAATCACAAGTGGTGTAAAACATACTTCATTAGCATACATATATTTACATCACTCCTCGTTTCCATCTCATCATTTGAACATCTGCATAAGCATATTTGAGGTCATCACACATTGGTGTAAATGGCCTCTATGAATCACAGCTTAGCTGCATTCGTTCATGGACATCTCAGAAAGCCTAATGGCATTTATGTAAATGAATAACAACCCAGATGATTTGATCTTCTACAGTTCCTTTTACTGTAACCTGACATTATTTGCAATATGACTAAGTTTTATGAAGATATTTCCAGACCTTATTACTTTAACTCTGATTAAATGCCTTAATTATAGTTTTTACCTCATTACAGTTTGATTGCTTGTAGTTCCAATATTCCAAATTTAAAAGCAATAGATTTGGTTAGTTTTTTTTTTTCGTGTTAGTGCACTTAAGGAAAATACTTACAAGACAGTGCTTTTATTTGTTTTAGTGCACAATTGCATCCCACATTTTCCACATTTATGCACACATTTTGCATAAGTCAAATGCATGTAATTTTTAAAGTCTATTTAATATTTTTTTTCCCTAAGAGTATAAATCTGACTTGTTCAGGTAGAAAGAGCTATGCATTTTCCTAGTGGTTTGCACAAATTCTTTCTGATATCTTTCACTATGCATACTAGACTCCAGATGTGAGTCATTTTACAGGTGACAAAATTATTTACTTTGAAGGAAAATATATATTGTTTTGCTGTGATATCACACTGAATCCATATCATGCTTTTCCCCCATTGTTCTAATTAAAGGAGTGTATCACAGGAAATGCTTTAAAGGGATATGTTGCTGTATTTAATTTAATATGTGATGACTCCCAGTTTCATTACTGCTGCCATCCAATTGTAATTTTTGTCCTACAATACTCTATCAGAAATCTGAGATTTGATATTCAATGTCCTCTATGTTCAAAGGCTGTAGTTCAAGCGAAAAGTAGACTAAGGGCTTGCTGCAAAACATTTGTTATATTCTAGGCCATTAGGCTCCCATATACCCCTCAAATGGTGAATGCACCCTGACAGGCCACTACTTTTGAGATCCCTCTATGTCACAGAAAGGATACTTCTCTTACATACATCAGTTAACAGCTTTCTATATGTTTTATTGATTGTCTCATCAAATGCTGAATGCTAAAAAGAGTGGTAAAAAAATATTTTTTTCAAGATCGAAGCACAAAATCTTTTTAGCTTTTACTCTTACTGTTTGCAACTGTTTCCTTTTAACTGCTCTTAAATTCTGACTGCTCAGAAGAGCACACTTATCTCCTTGCACTTTGAGTAGAAACAAGTCTGCAAGTGCGCATTTAATGTATTGATATACCCATTTTAGTATCAGAACGCATGATATTAAATCTTACACTTCTGATAGAGCATCATAAAAGAAAGACTACAGTGATTTGGTGGCACTAAGGAAACCCCATAACAGCGCACATAAACTGGAAGTTGGTAATGCTCATTAAAAAGTACATTTTTAGCACTTAGATTTTGTAGTAGATATAGTTCTACTTTTACTGTTAAATAGAATGCTTTACAGAGACTCGTATGTAAATTGATTATTTATTATATATATTTGGGAGAACTACAAACTTTTGCATTTATTACAGCATGTTTCATGACCATTTATTCCTTGTTGTATTATTAAATGTTTAATAATTATGAGATTTGAGCTTAATACAGTTGTTGTACAATGAATTCTAACAGGAGCAAGTATCATGTTTACAACCACTGGTAAATAGTATCTTCTTGATTTATTTTAATTTGTAGTACCCAGGCAGCAGAACAAATGTATTTCCTCCAACTTGTCCATTATTTAATTATTTATTTACTTAGTAATGTATGGTTTCTTAGAATAGAAATAATTAAATTTGTTACATTTGTCATCATTAACTAAGGTAAAAAAATGCATTTATTAATTTAATGAATTCATTATTTTAATTGAGGGTTGCCTATCAGTAATTTCTCTTAAAGTGCAGTCTGATATTTTTTCCAATCTTACTTAAAACTGCCTATTCCTTCATTGGAGTTCACTATGAATAATTATGGTTCATTTAATCAGCATGCAGTTATTGGAACTCAAAACTTCTAAAGAATTGCAAAGCCAGTAGTCAAAACAGTAACGCCTAAAGGACACAAGACACAACTTTTTATTTTCTTTTCTTTTTTCTTTTCTATCTTTTTTTTTTGTTGAGGCACAAGCCCAACTGCACTCTGTATATCAATTTTTAGCTGATTGTACAGTATCCAGCCATTACCAAACCATGCAAGAGAATGAGGAAGCTACTACATGAGAGAGCAAACATAAAAAGGGAAATAATCACTGATCAGTAGTATGGCAATAAAATATGTCCACACATACAATCCACTAAGGCCAGCCACAACAAGTAGAATCTGTGAATCCAGAGGCAATGTGACACCTGCCCCAAGTACACAGACAACCCTCAACTTCCCCCAATAAATACAAATATATGTGAGAGATGCAACCATTAATCCAAACCGGAGGCTGAGCTCCCCCAACTCAGTACTGTCAAAACTAGTCAGGAGGAGAAGGTAACCACATACACCACAAACCCAGTCCCACATAGACCTATCACAACTGTAAACCAAACACATAAACACAGAAAAACATTCCCAGAGGTCCTAATTACAAACACACCACACCAATAGAGGCCTCCAAAGCAGACCCCAAGCAACCACAACCTCCAAACATAGCACATGCAACACATAGTACACAAAGCTGGTGTGCCAAACAGCCACAGGCCAGAAGGAGAAACAACATGCCTGATACAGTTGTAATAGGTGTCTGTATAGGCAGACACACTGCTGTCCTACTCACCAGACTGAACAAGGGAAAGGGTACAGTAAGCTGCCTGTAGGCTGCCACAATATGCCACATAACACAAGTACACAGGTCACCCCAAAGCAAGCAGAAATATGATGCACCCATTGTCCATGCTGTTGTGAATGACCTGAGATGTACCTCCCTGGACTACATGAAAAGAGACATGGATGAGCTCTCTGAGTATGTACTCCAGGCCGATATGATACTGGCCGTTTGCAGCATCCAACCCTCACCAAGAATGATGCCACAATACAAACACAGAATGATCAGCTTTAACAGGTGGCACAATTACAACTGTCAGTCCAAGAGGGTCTAATGTCTGTCTGCTTGAGATGTCATGCATGACAAGCCATGCTGCTGTTCCAGGGATGGCTTGCACCTGTTACCCCTGGACATCTGGATACTGGATAAGGCCTTTGCCACCTCCATAGAGCCGTACGTAGGCAAGGCCAAAAAGACTAACCCACCACACTAGAAAACATAAGTGGTAAGAAATATAAGGGTAATGCTGACCAATGCCAGATGTGTAAACTGCAATATGCATGCTCCCGAGGCACTTCCTAGTATGGAGAACATCGATGTCTGTGCAGTGACAGAAGCCTGCTGCAAGCCTACTGACAGCACACCAGCACTACCAGGTTATAACACATATCATGCGTTATGGCCCCAACAGCTGGACCAAAACATCAAAGGAGGGGGAGTATCCATATGCAGCACAGACACCCATACGGCCAGGTAAGTGACAATGCATGAAGCAGCGGAGACCACCCATGTGCACCTAACTGTAGTCAAAACTGCTGTACAGTCTGTAGCTTGCGACAGACCATACTCCTACACACAGGAACCCCACACAGACATCCTGAAGACACTGGACAGTATGAATGTCCCACCAAATACCAAACAAGGTACTCACAAATTACCACATAGGTGGTAAACCATTATGTATGCAAGGAGTAATCAGGGACCTAGGGACACAAGTCGACAGTAACCTGTCATGTGACACTCACAATACCAATGTGGCTAGGAAGACCGTCTATATTGGACACCGTATCATGAAAGGATTCACATCTACATCAACAGAGGTCACTGTGCCCCTGTACTGTTCCCTTATCAGACCCATAATCTGTTACAATGACTCATATGGGATGTACTATACCTGACATCTGCAGTGGTTATGAAGACCTCAAAGGTACCTCACCAAGAGGATAAAGGGTGTCAAATATATGTCATATGCTGCCTGGCTGTAGACACCCCAGCTGAATGCAGTCACAGACTGCCTACACAGAGGCATTGTATGTCTGTTGTACAAGGCCATGTCCAAAACAGGGGTAATGGACATGCTCCACCCCAGGAAATCAAAGCCATTGGAGCTGTGAGAGTGACAGATGTCAGCCTCAACACATAATGAAATAGGATGTGCTGGAGGGACAGATACATAACCCAGAGGCTCCCCACACCCTGGAACAGGATCCCAATCCATGTTAGGCAGAGCCCCCTAACTGACACCCCTCAACAGGAATATTGTCAAGTGGATGGATGATCGTAGATGTACACTGGGGGTCTTCACTGTGTCATGTCCAGACAGAGGCACAGTAAAGAAAATCATAAATGGCCATAATATTCACATAGCAAGGGGCGGCGAAAGACACACACACTCTGACTAGGTTTACTAATGCCCTAGGGTGGATAGCCTAGTATGAACCTATGAACCTATGAAGATGCAAATTGTACAGGACACTAAGGATAATCACAAGGCTTACTCAACTGATGGTTGGAACCATGTTGCGAATTCACAGATATGCTCCGAATCACACAGATATTACAAAGAACATACCAAACACACATATATTGCCAACATACAACCTGACAGGTGCAGTGCAACCTCCCCCTCCCTCAGAATGCAAAATATATATCCCAGCAGACGGCTGGCCCCCTGACATTGCAGATGCTGAGGTAACAGCCATCATCTACAAAGCAAAACACACAGCAGCAAAGGTATGAGATGGTGTCCTGGGATGAGGCCAACATGGACTCCAAGAATAATGGAATGCCAAATCACACTACTGCCCAATGTCAGCCTTACCACAGGATATGTACCCAAAGAGCAGTGTACAACAATAGTGGTCCTTCACAACAAAGGTGTTGCCTGAATGGATACTGGAAACTACCACCCCAGGATCCTGACAAGCTTGGTCTGCACAGCTATGGAAAGGATCAGTATGTACCGCAGACATAAAGCTATCGGGGACCTACAGACATCAGACCCTACCCAGTGTGGTTGTCGTAAGTGCAGATCCTGCCCCTAAACATGTTTGACCCATTTGAAACAGTCATTAAGGTCATTGATGAGGGCATTGTGGTCCACACAGCGTAGCTGGACCGTGCAAATGCTTCCAGACAATACCCTACGAGTTCAGTATGGATATGTTCACCAGCTTAAATATAAGCCCCTATCCAGTAGAGGGGTTGCAAACCAGACCAAGGACAGAACTGACATGGCCAGACATGCTGCATCCTTGTCAGACTACAAAGCAGATATGAGTGGCATCCCACAAGGCTTGGTCCTGGGACCACCCCCGTTCTGTATATATATGTCCCATAGGTACAGGCCAACATGGAAGGACTGTGACTGAACATGTATGCAGAGGAGTACAAACTGCCCACCATATCTGACCCCCAGCTGACACAAGCAACCCACAAAAGGCCACAAAGAAACAGACAACTGGAGCCATAGCCATGTCAGCAAGCTAATTGCAGAAATGTGTATAGACAACCACCGTGGATATACAGTAAGTGCCCACCAATTACCACACAGGTGCTAACCCATTACGTACCTAACATGTAATGAGAGACCTGGGGACACAAGGTGATGGATATCCTGCATTGGACAAACATGTGGCTGTAGTGTTCACAGAAACATACCATATACCCACCCAATCATGAAGGTTGTCAGATCTAGATAAGGGGAGGTCACTGTGGCTCTGCAGTCATCCTTCATCAGCGTCACAATTGACTACAATAGCCCCTGTGGGATATACCTCAGCAGACACCTCCATCAACTGTAAAGTCCACAACAATACCTCACCAGGAGTGGCAAATAGCATGAACAGATGCCATGTGTTGCCTAATTAAACAAACTGCAGCTCCACACACTGCCATACTGCCCACCCAGAGGCAAGCTGTGCCTGATGTATGAAGCCATGTCCAAGCTGGAATCAATGAACATGCTGCACTTTGTACAATCTGAATGGCAGTGAGCTATGCACATGAGAGACCTGAACCCCAGCACTGACATACATAGGACAAGCTGTACTGAATGATCCATAACACAGAAGCCACCCCCACTCTTGAGTAAACTCCCAGTACAGGTTAGCCAGAGAGTTACCTATCGACACCCCTCAAGAGGAATCCTGATGAGTGGATGGGAGATGGTAGGTTAACCCTGGGTATCACTGTTATGTCAGAGGTGGACGGAGGCACAGTATACTAACCATGACATATGTCATGGCAAACTCCACTTACAATGTGTGTCGAAGGACAAACACACTCTGTGACTAGCATCAGAAATAGCCTAGGGAACATTGCTAGTGTTTGCCAATGTCCACCTATGTTGTGGAATACACTACCAATGTTGGACAAGCCTGGTGTAGGTAGTCCATATCTGAACATAATGCAACATGGTCATATGTGCACAACTGGCCCCTACACAGTCTGTTGTGCTCACTATGAGGATGTCAAGTGGTGATAGGACTAAAGCCCAGGATAATGTCCACCACAGTGAAAGTACTGAACCAGTACACTATACGGTACTACAGTGTTAGGTCATTATGAAAGGATGTTGACAACTGTATGCAAAGTATCCCATGCAATCCCTGCAGGCACAGTATAATCCCTGTTGTGGCAGACACGAAGCAGTTGGCCAGTAAGTACACAACATGACACCCAACACACAACCATAAATGTGAGATATTGTTGAAGTTCACACCCACCCAAATATGTGGTGGACTGCAGAGTTCAACATATGGAAAGCACACACTGGGCATGCTCGCACACTTTGATAAATGAGGCATATGTCAGACAACATGCCATGGAAAGGCTGAACTGGGCATGCTCACACACTTAGGCCATATCTCCGTTTAGCAGTTGGCCACACATATCTAGTATTTGTACGTGTCATTCCAGGAACCAACCACGACACAGCAATCTGCCCAGTGCACACAGTAAATGACTACAGAGACATAAGTGATATAGTGGACCGCCCTCATATTCAAACATCTTCCACAGATACACAAGTTGTTCATAGGAACAGGGAATGCTATGGCAATAAAGACATGCAAACAGTCTAACAGCAACAAATATTGTGCATCTGACAATTAAACATATGGGTGTAGAGGTCAATACTTGGCTGTTTGCCCTAGGGAATGACAGCTTAGCCAGAGTGTGCTTAGCATCTGCATCCCCAGTACAGTAGGCTACTGTGCCACTGTAAAGTAGGTCACATAAGGCAATGTGTGAGGCTAGTGAGCTGTGCCTCTGTCAAGCAGGATCACAGTGGAGATGCCAGGGTTTGAATGTGCTAAGCCACATCCATGTTGTTGGTGTGCGCTGGAAGAGGGTTGCTGAGGACCTCTAACAGTAAGTGGGCGTCAATAACAGACTGAGGGGAGCCCTATCTGCATTGTCTGGACAATTCCACTGTCAACACTGTGTTGTGATGAGTATGTGGGATTGAAGTGTCGTGCCGGTACTGTATAGCACTTGGACCCACAAATTGTAGTGGCAGTAGGGTCAAGTTGTAGAGGCCTGAGAAGTTCCCACACACAATATGCCTGTACCTGATGTTAACAACGGGAATGGTGTATGTGAACACCTGCATATCCCAGCACTGTTCCCAGGGAAGCAAAGTGTGTGTCCTGGATGTGGGAGTGGTGTTCTGGACTGGTTGTGTTGTGTGTTACAGGTCCTGTGGTCAAGAAGCATGGTATAGAACATAACCTGCCAGTGCGATGTGCATATCTGACCCTGAAGTAGGTGGCTGCAAATGCATATATATGCTATCCCCCATCTGACAGGTAGTACTAGATGTACATACCTCTGTAGAAATAAAGATGTCAGCACCCTATAAATACTGCAGGTGCAGAACAGATGCCCAGTAATTCGGATAGCACGCTCTGCTAATGCGTCTCCCTCAAGTGCCATAATATAGTTAGGTAGGAGTTTGAACCATGCAAATGCTCAGTGTGTGTGTAGATGAGCGGGGTTGATGCGTGTGCAAGTCTGTGTGAGAGAAGTGTCCCTTTTGGCAACTGTGAAAACACTCTACAGGATGCACATTCCCCTTTCTAAGCATTGATGATGTCAGCATCCTATAAGTACAGCAGGAGAAGGTAAACCTCCCAGTAATGTGACTAGCGTGCTCCGCTAATGCGACTGTCATGAGTGTCATAACATAGTTAGGTAGGGGTTTGAATCCTGCAACTGCCCAGTGTGTGTTGAGGGGGGTTAGTATGTGTGCAAGTCTGTGTGAGGGAGGTGTCCCTTTTGGCAACTGGGAAAACACTCTACAGGATGCACATTCCCCTCTCTAAGCACTGATGAAGTCAGGACCCTATAAGTACAGCAGGAGAAGAAAGACCTCCCAGTAATGCGAATAGCGCGCTCTGCTAATGCGTCTGTCATGCGTGTCATAACATAGTTAGGTAGGGGTTTGAATCCTGCTGTGTGTAGAGGGGGGGTTAGTGTGTGTGCAAGTCTGTGTGAAGAAAGTGTCCCTTTTGGCAACTGGGAAAACACTCTACAGGATGCACATTCCCCTTTCTAAGCACTCATGATGTCAGCACCCTATAAGTACAGCAGGAGAAAGAAAACCTCCCAGTAATGTGAATAGCGCGCTCCACTAATGCGTCTGTCAGGAGTGTCATAACATAGTTAGGTAGGGGTTTAAAACCTGCAAATGGCAAGTGTGTGTGTTTGGATGAGGGGAGTTTGTGTATGTGCAATTCTGTATGAAAGATGTGTGCTTTTTGGTAATCAGGAGATCACACTACATGATGCACATTACCCTTTCCAAACACTGATGATGTCAGCACCCTATAAGTACAGCCAGAGAAGAGAAACCTCCTAGTAATCTGAATAGTGTGCTTCGCTAATGTGTCTCTCTCACGTGTCGTGACATAATTAGGTAGGGGTATGAATCCTGCAAATGGCAAGTGTGCATGTTGGGGGGTAGTAGGGTGTGTGTATTTGCAAGTGTGAGAGAACAGATCCTTTTGGCAAATACTACAATACACCAGACACTGCATATTCCCCCAGTAAACACAGGGGATGTCACCACACTATCAGTACAGTCAAACAGGGCTACTTGGCCAGTAATGCCAATACTGCACTCCACTACTGGGTCTATTACCACTTTCAGAGCACAGATAGGTATGTTTTGGAAACTCACAACTGTCACGTGTGGTTGTGTCACACAATATGACCATGTGTGGGTTGTTGTGCATAACAATGCATGCCATTGCCTAAACCAGCAATGGCAATGCACACATGATGTATGTGTGTGACACATACACATATATACCTGTGACCTTCAGTAGTTACCATGTCTGACACATGCCTCAAGTGGATAAATGGTATTCGCAATGCATAACAATATGACTGTGTCTTACTGTGCAGGTGCCACATGCGGTATGTGTCGACACAGTGTGGGTTGTATATGGTATAATACCTACAGCAGGGGATACACATCTGGTCTGGGCCATATAGTCTACATGTAGTTGATGAACAGGTGCTGCATGTTCCCACCTGTTGTGGGAGTGGTAACATGTTGTTCCACTGCATTTCAGTGACCACATGCTGGGAACCTGTCAGCTGGTGTGTTGTAGCTACAGTAATGCTCACGCACAATGTTTTACTGGATGCAGTCCAGCCATATAAAGACATTTTTTGAGACTGTCATATTGCCAGTGTTGTTAGGGAGGATAGGTGAGTTTCCTGTGTATGGGAGGGTTGTGTGTGCCAGGCTATGAACCAGAAGGCAGTCCAACACACTGTTAGCTGCTCATGGATAGGCCCTGATGCTTTGTGCTGTGCCAACAACCTGGAGGTGTGTGTATCTGTGGTGCCTTGGGATACCACCCCCCTGTCCATGTGGGTTACATGTGTAGGGGATGACAGGCATTGTATGAGGTATAACCTGGCAGTGATGGGTTGCACCTGTGAGCCATGAATCAGGAATCTGGTACTGCACAGATATTGCAGTTCACTGTGCTGAGGACATTGTCCAGTGCATACATCTTGCGGAGTACACTGCTGGTGTTGTGTAGCATCACTGTTAGTGTCCTATCCTGTGTGATACCCGCGGAGGTGGCTATGTAATCCGTGTCCTGCAGCAAAAGGCACTATGTGTGTATCAAGGGGCTTCGCCAATATACAATGGCCCATGGGTATCACGTGCAAGCTGCCCCTCGCAAATCATTGTGGCTTCACTAGCATGTAAGCACATGTTGACAGCCATTGGATACCCTATGAATGACATTGGAGATTGAGCAGAATGTAGACATAGAACACCCTTCCTACATATTGTGGTAGCATACCTGGTGACGGTATGATGGCAACCAAGATCAGGCTCATACTGGCCCGTGCCACATGCTGAGAGATCCCTTCTATGTTCCCTATCATGTAGTCCAGGGAGGTATGTTTCAGGTCATCCATAGTGGCATGGTCAATTACTGAGTCATATGTGTCCATGCCTCTGACTGACCTGTATGCATGTGTTTTGTGGTGGACCATAGTGCCCCACAGGCATATCACTGTGACCTTCACCATCTACAGCCTGTTGAGTGGGACACCACTGCAGCAGCCAAGAGAGGTACCTGACACATCTGTAGCAGGTGTGTTGTGTAGCCCTACAGGCTGTGAGTGTGTGGCACACGGGATGTGTGTGCCATGTGTGGCATGTGCTCTGTTCCGACATACTGTATGCCTGTGTGCCAGCTGAGGAGGTGTGTGATGCTCAGGCAGGATGCTATTCTGAGTCTCCCAGTATGCCCCAGTGTGTTCAGATTGCTGTCAGTGCGGTCTATGTCAGACTGGTATTGTAGTCACTGTAGTATGTCATGCCACCTGACCGGGTATAGCAGTACTGGGTTCAGAGTGCTCAGTCCCCAGATTGGCTATGTGTTGGCATCCCACACATGTGTTGTACGTTCCTGGCCAGGGGAGAGGGCTGACTGCATACATGTGGCAGCTGTGACATTGCCACATGACTCTCATAAACCACAACTGGACCATAGAGGTGATTCACAGGTTACCTTTGCACATGCTACCATAGTAGTGTGATTGCCATGGTGATTACCAACACATAGGGCCAATGGGGAACAACATACTGAAGGTGTGTATGTGTGGGTGTACTGCTACTGATTTCATAGCACTGGCATATATGACTGCACACGTGGGTAAATGCCAGGTAAGTCATGTGCAATGTGTCACAGGCAACATACATGCGAACAGGACAGACAGTGACGTTCTGTCATGTGGGAACTTGACATACGTATAGTACGCTATGCAGATGTCACTAGGAGTCCACAGAAGCACTGTAACTCTGCATTGCAGGTGGAAGCAATGTTCCAAAGAACCCCAAGCAAACTTGACATACGTATAGTACACTATGCAGATGTCACTAGGAGTCCACAGAAGCATTGTAACTCTGCATTGCAGGTGGAAGCAGTGTTCCAGGGAACCCCAAGCAAACATGCATGCAAACAAAGCTACAGTAAGCAGGGCTGGAAGTAGTCCATTGTACAACAAAGAAGGGGTAACACTTACAGTAGGTAACAGTGCAAATATGTAGGCACTATCAACATGTACCCAGGAATGCACAGCTCAGATGTCCATGGTAGAACTGATATTATGTCATAGTTAATTGTGCTTTGTATTACATTGTTATTGCACACATATCAACATGCGCTAACATCCACATTGCATAGTCGCTGTGGGCAACTTGCCACCATTACTGTACATGTCCATCATTGCATATCACTACTTGCATTAGCTTCCCCCCTGTGCTACCTATGTATGTGGCTATCTGTTGACATCCTTACCACTGGCATGCAATAATGTGCAGCTGTTACACTATGGTACTTACTATGGGTGTAGATAACAATTCAGGACAGTCATACGGTTACTGCATCATGCATGCTGGGATATACACACAGTCATATCAGCACACTGTACTGTTACCAACATGATACTACTAATACACTTCTATGTAGTCACCCTGTGCATCAGCAACGTGTTTACCTGTTCCTGCACTGTTGGAGATTGCAGGAGGTGGCACAGTTTCATCATATGCATAGGGTGTGAATTAGGTATGCCTGAGTCTGCCACTGATACCAACAATTGACATGTGTGTGTATGTGTGTTGGTAAGGGACAGCAGTAGAGGGTGGGGCACTGTTGGTGCAGTGTGTGCATGTATGTGGTAGCCCTAGGTGTTAACATTTCGCATGTGTGTATGCACGCACACAGTTCCACCTCATGGCTGCCATATACAGGAGTTAGTTGACAGCCACAGACTGCACCTGGCAGGTCATACAGATCAGTGTCTGTGGGCACGGACACGGTACCTGTGCCTGGCAGGGATGCTACGGATTGTATCCAGTACTAAGCCAGACTGGGTACTGTCATCAGAAGCGGGAGTGTGTTGACTGGACACAGGTCCCTGTTGGGACTGTCCAGAGCCATGTGCACGTGGTCTCCTGGGGCGTTCCGATGACAACACAGACCCAGCATTGCTGGGGCTGCTGCTGGCACTATGGGGGTGTCTGCGGGCCTGTTGTCGTCCGTGCCGACTGCCAGCTGCTGCTGTTGCTGGCAAATGGCCACATCAACGCCGCAACCATCCACCATTGCCCTGGCTCATGGACATGTGGTTGTGGAACTGCTGTAATATGTCCCCACAACGTCCGTCTATGACATCGGTGAAATTACGGATAGCATCCGTGATGTCACGCATACTGTCAGTCATGGCTGTGCGACATGCTCTCAGCTCCCTCAGATCCTGTCTGGTGTACCTTTCCATACGTGACTGTGCCTGCATGACAGCCCAAAACATAGCTGAGGTTGACAGACCTCTTTGGGCACGTCTGCCAGAGGCAGTATGCCCACGGATGCTCCCACGAGAACCCATGGGCAACTGTCTGTGTGGTACCATCACAGGACCCTGCCCATGGCTGCTGTGTGGGGAAACATGTGCCACAGATACCACATTACCCTGGTCAATGCCCACTGTATCCTGTCCATCACCTAGGGACAATGGTGACATAGGATGTACTGGCAGGATGACTGTGCGCAATGATGGGGTTGACAGCTGTGTACTGTCAATTGGCTGACCAATGATGGACCCTGACACACCTTCCTGTGCCATTACACAGATATCATCATTATCAGTACCTGTGGCACCAGATTCAGGTTCCCTGCTGCAGGACACCAGAGCAGCACCAGAACCTGTGGGAGTAAGACAGGAAACAGAGTTTGCAATGTCTACACAATGTTACCAGTGATGCACTTATGCACACATGCACACATGCACACTTGGACACATGCACACATGGACACAGGCACACATGCACACATGTGGACACAGGCACACATGCACACATGCACACGTGGACATGTGCACATGTGGACACGTGTACACATGGACACATGCACATATGCACACATACACACATGCACACGTGGGCACAGGCACACATGCACACATGAACACAGGCACACATGCACACATGCACACATGCACAAATGCACATGTGGACACAGGCACACATGCACACATGCACACCCTTCAGTATACACACAGAGCACTACTGAGTTACACTAGTATTACTAGCACTATCAGGACTATTATAGGTATTGTTAAAACACACTCACCAGCATGGGTGGGCTGCCTTGCTGTAACACCAGAGGGACCTGAAGAAATGAGGAGATTGATGTCAGTGGGCACAACTGTGCCATTGATACTGCATCTGATACAGTGCAGTAGTACACTAGTTGCCTTTCACACGTCAGCTGCTGATATTGGCAATATCACACCTGCACAATTACATACTATGTTGACAGCTACATACCACGGACACACCTTACACATGCATAAACTAACAGTGTACAGAACAGTCAAGTGTACATATGGCATATTACCTGCGCGCTCCATGTCGTGTTGCTGTGTGGATCCAGCCTCCATCATGATGCAGGTATGTTGCTGTTGATATATATGCAACAAAAATAAAAAAGCAGAAGAATAATCCAAGCAATACGACCAAGTAAAGAGATCCAACACAGTTTTATTACCCTTCTGTTGCTGTTGATGTTCCGGGTTTGGAGCCACAACACTTAGGAGTAGCCCCTCCAGTCTGATGAGGGGGGGATGTGTGGCCACCCCACCTCCTGTGGCGACCTGTTGCCTGTGGATATCCGACGCACGCTGACGGACATTTCTGATTAAATCACTGCAGTGATGTCATACCTGCTCATATGTCCTATTATGCATGCCAATGTCATTTACACTACGGACAAGGTCTTGCCACAGTGCAGCACTCTCCTCCTGATTCTGGCTGGTGCGGGAAAACAGTATGTCATAATCCCGCACCAGGCTCTGGTGTATCTCCTCATCTTCTGCTGCAGAGTAGGCAGGATTACGCTGATGCGCCATGTCCCTGGAAGAGAACACAAACAGGATATCAGCAGACTATGTCAGCAATATATGGCACATATACTATACATGATACTCAACTGTAGTGATATACTACTACTCCCATATGTAGCATGTGTGTGTCTCTTGGTGGATACACAAGTACATGGCCAGATATCAGTGCTCAGTCAACAGCTGTGCAACAATACCAGCCACATTCCATACAACATAGTAGCATGCCCCATCGGTCAGCACACTGTGATGGGTCCAATGCACAACCTCACTCTGGGGGTTCATACCAAGGTACTGTATGTGGAACGCCATCCACTAGTGTGATCTGGACACAAGTTACTCGGCCTGGATATACATATCCCACCACCACCACCACCAGCACAGTAGACTACTTTGATATGTATGTGATTAGACAGATATTCACTTGTTAGGACTGACATGGTATCCATGCAGCCCACTGGGCCAGTGGAAGCCACAACCCACACTGCTGACCCCTTTGCGAATGCTTCCCACGGACATCCCAAAGAATGCATGGAACATGCACACACATTTCTAACCCAGACCCTATGCACAAAGGTTAGGCATCCTGTCTGGTGGACCCCAGCCAAAGGCAGATTGTATAACAATAGAAGGAGGCTACTGCAGGACAGAGCAGATTCACATTAAGGGAAGGCATCTGTGGTCAGCACTGGTAATAAGCTATGGTCTCTCATAACAACATCCACGGCCTACTCTGGGAGGGAAATGGCCACGGACACTATAGATAACCACAAGGCCTTCTTCAGTTATGTTACACATATGGACCAAACACCTCAGATATGCTCTGAGTTACTACACACCTACTTAACATTCACCGAACACACAGATATTGGCAACATTCTTGCAGACAGGTTCAGTGCACGTATCCCCCCTCCTTCTCCCCCACACTTAGAAATACTTATCACAGCTGAATGTAACCTCCCTATCATCTCACATGTCCAGGTGAGGGCCGCCCTCAGCAAAGCAGAACACACAGCATCAATGTGACCTGATGATATCCCTGGATGTGTGCTACATGAACTCCAAGAGGACATACAACCGCATATAAGACTGATATTTAACCTTGGAAGTACTACAGGATATGTACCTGAACACTGGCATACAGCAACAGTGGTCCCACTCCAGTAAGGAGGCACCTCTACTGACCCTGGGAACTACCGCACCATAAGCTTAACCAGCCTGGTCTGCAAAGCTATGGAATGATTCAGTATGGGACGCATATACAGAGATATTGGGTACCTGCAGACACTTGTTCCCAGCCAGTTTGCCTTTGTGATGGGCTGATCCTGCCTTTTGAACCTGGTTGACCTTTCAAAACAGTCACTACTGCCATTGATGAGGGCAACGCAATAAATACAGCCTAACTGGACTTGCCAAAGGCCTTCAATACAGTACTCCACTCAGGCATCATAGACAAGCTCATTAGCTTACATGTTACTACATATGTCACATGATGGGTTGCACACTGGTTGACATACAGAATCCATAATATCAATATTGCAGGAGCCATGTCAGACTCAATGCCAGTCACATGTGGTATCCCACAGGCCTCTGTCCTAGGACCCCTCTTGTTTGGCATTTATTTCTCAGATGTAAAAGCAAACATGTGCGGGTTGTGGATGACAAAGTTCCCAGATAACTGCAAACTAAGCACCATAGTCATTACACCAGCTGACACACACATCCTACAGACAGGCCTCACCGAAACGGAAAACTGGTGCCAGGATCATGGCCTAACACTGAATGACATGTAATGTATAGTCATCCCTTTTGGGTGGAACTACGTGCACACAACATATCACATGGACATACCTAAAGATACAGACCTATGACACATATGGAGGGTTCACAGTATGTAGACTATTAACTTGTTACTTTACATTACCTGTGTTTATCACAGCTGGTTGTGTTACCGCTACTACAGCTTGCTGCTGCTGCTGGCCCAGCTTGGTACTGACACTGCTGACAACTTCAACTTAGTTTGTGTACCGTGTGTTGTTGTTTGTGTTCTTATTTATTTATTTTTTTCTCTCTCTCTGTCTCTGTCTCTCTCTCTCTCTCTCTCTCTCTCTGTCTGCCTCCAGACAGTGCAATGAAAGTATTGCATGTGTAGAGTGTGAGTACAGGATGCATTTTTAGGTAGCTGCATAAGTCCATGTGATGGCCTCTGCACCAATTGTAAGCCAGCATTTGCTATTTGCATGCAGCCAGTTGTGTACTGATTGCAGTTCTCACTGTGATTTCAGGACAGTGCTATAAAAGGGTATGTGAGATAGGCGTTGCCCTTTCAGATTGTAAGGGCGGGGACCATGCTGGTATGCTTGGGGACACTGTTCTGTGAGTGTAAAGATTAGTATCTCTCTCATGATTCAGGCTGTGTTGTAGATTCACATTTCTCCATTCCTCTCTCCTGTTTCCTGTAGTAAGTGTGTATGCACACTGACACCTACAACTATATATATATATATATATATATATATATATATATATATGTAAATATACATACATTTATATATGTACATTAACTGATATTATTACCTACTAGCTACCAACTAGCATGGCTGTTTTCTGTTCACACACTACTATTATGGAAATCCACTAGTTTTGACAGTAAGTATAAATGACATGCTTTGTGTACTACACATCCTATATTCCCTTTACATTAATTTCTACTATTACATGATATATTTATTTTAGCACAATGTTCTTGTATAACAGTCATGGCTTAGTGGTAGGTCATGCAGACTACTGTTTCCAAGGTCATGGGTTCGGGACTGATAGTGGGATTTAATTTTGCTTTTGAACTGACTACAGGACCTGTCAATCAGAGTGCCTAAGGCACTTTTAAGCAGTTGTAACCGGGTTAGCGCTAGTTTGTGCGGAGCTCCCGCATGCGCACTGGCGTTCAGCTCCACGCACACCCACTTACAACCGCTTAACAGTACTTACTCTAGCGCACACCCTCGCTATTTTCTTTGAAAGAAATGAAAATGGGGAGACAGGAAAGTAGTGAAAAAGGGGTCACAAAGAGGGTAAGACAACAGGGAAACAAGCTTGGGTTTTGCAGGAGGGATGTAGGTAAGGCCCATAGCTGCCCATTTCTTCATCAGCAACAGCTGTGCATATGTATGTAATTTGGTGTGACATTTGAAACCTTCCACCCCTGAGAGAGGTGTCAGGACAACAATAATACTTGTTGTACAGCCAATTGTAATTGATAGTTTCCATGTCCAGCAGACATGTGTGCGGAATGGGCAGCTATGTATGGGGCGTAATTTTTTTGTGGGTACAGATTGCCCTTTTTTTTTTTTTTTTTTTTTCAGGTGAGAGTGGTATGTCAGGTGAAGGAAGTCGGTATAGCTGGGGAGGTAGGTTGGGTAGGTCAACAGACAAGACAAACAAGACACATACAGGGGCAGTGTATGACACGTGTGGAGGGGGTTACACAATTGATGAGGACGGATGTTTGGATATCCAGAGCCCATGAGCCCACAGATGGCAACAGTAGAACTGATATCCCCACCCATGGGCAGTTGCCACTGTTCCTTCACTGCCCAGGACTGGGCTGTGCTGGGGGCTGTGTAGGCCGGGCAACAGGCATGCCCATAAGTTGTGCCACCTGTGCCTCAAGCTGGCGCAGGGGCCCAAGAACAGAGTCCCAGATCTCCCTATGCACCACAGTCCGGACGCTACGGAGGGTGAGTAATGGTTCTCCTCCGGGCCACACTTGCAGAGGGGGGGCGGGCCCCATCCCCTGCAGCACTTCCACCTGCAGGTGGCACAGGGCCACCGGAGGAGGGTCCAGACTGGGCACTAGTGCCAGGTGCACTCGCCAGCTGAGGTAGGAGAGGTGGGTCCGGTGGAACCCGCCTTCCCTGTCGTCCTATGTTTTGCATTATGTCATGACAGTTTGGGTTAGTAACATACAATACCATTTGCAATTAGTTGTAACAGCATGCATTAGTATTCCCATTAACCAAACACCCAGATATTCACACCATTGAACAGTGAGCATAACACATGCATAATTTGAATAGCAATACACAGTCCAACAACATGCAGGGTTGATTGATGGCAACAGGCCATCAGGTTTGGATGTATGAACAGGGCAGATGCATCAACGTACATGCAAATATTTATGACCCAACAGGACAAATGTCCAGGGGTGTTAATTGTGATTGCACATATCAATTTCACGTTGAATGGATTATATGTGGTTATAGTGTGGGGTGAAGAAAATATTATTAACAACTTTGAATACCAATACATATGCTGTACATTTCTAATAGCTGCAGATATATACACATTACTGTTCTAACTACAGTTTCCTATATGATAACTACTTCAATTTGGTGATAGGACTATTACTGCTACATCAATATACATTTTATTGTTATTCATACACATTCATATCTGGCTTTGTTCAGCTACATCATCCTGCTACATTTGCTTTATATAGCTATATACAACTGTGGATGTTTGGTATTTCAGACAATCATACTATCCGCATATTGCAGACTGAGAGCAACATATCCAGATATTGGGATACACATCCCAGCTGCAGCAACACTTTGAACACATTTCGCAGTTTGGTTCTACTTGTCACATTCATTTCATTCTGTACTGACTGCAGTATACTTTATTCAGGGGGTTTTATTACTTTATTGGTGGATTCATAACTCTTTCTCACACTCTCTCACTTGTTTTCATTTTACTATTCAGGATGGTACTTACTTCTAGGCTTTATTGACATGTTTTACCTGTAGTTATTATAATCCTTTCCAGCAGTCTCACTTCTGTCATGTTTCAGTATTTCAACAAGGATATATTTCACACATGTGATTTGCTCATCTTCTGCAGCTGTACTTTTCAGCCTGCTGCAGGTTGTGTACTATTATATTACAGGTGGGGCATCTTTATTTCAGACTTTATTTCAGACATTTTCATTTTTCTGTTTGGATTACAGATTGCAACACACTTTTGTAATCAAGCAATACTTGCAAACACTCTTACACTGTTACTTGCACATTTTATTACTTAGTGACTACACTGCACTCTTTTGCTAACTGTCATACCTTTATATTTCTTTACAGTTACTGGAAGTGGATTACTGACCTGCCTGGTGGCGCAACCGCATCAGCCTATCATCATAGGCTCTGCGGTTCGCAGAACGGACACCTGCAGCTGTAATATAAATGAAGTAATATTGGAATACACATCTCCATAATATCAGCTAGTTTAATTTCTTACATACATAATTAAATGTAACTTACTCAGTAGTCGGGCGTTGGGCATTTGCCGGTCCTCCTGGATCCAAAGGTTCAATTGGTCCTGCTTACGTCTCTTCAGATCCGCATGGTGGTGACGGACCTGCTCACCAGTCCTTGGAATCCCTGTGGCACTGGTGAGATCATGAGCCAACCGGTCCCACACCTCAGCCCTATATGCTCCCCACAGGACCTGGCCCTGCATGAGTTGGGCCTCATGATTGTGGACTAGGAGCCAGACCATGTATCTGGACTCCTCAATGCCCCACCTCTGTGCTCGAAAGCAACTACCCTCACCTACTCCTGACATTCTGGCTGCAAGTTAGTTCTACAATCGGTTATGCTGTGTATTTCCACCTCTGGGGCTTATATATGCTGTTTTTCCCGCACTTATCTGTGATTGGCCATTTTGGAATTGTATCAACTTCACAAAACCTGCTTTGTCATGCTCCACTTTCTATTCATTCCTATATATTTGCTATTACTGCATTTCTAAGTACAGCTGTCATGGCTTAGTGGTTCAGTACCTTGAGTATGGTGCATGGTATCCTGGGTTCAAACCTGGCCACTGCTTTTTATATTTTATGACTGTCTAGACAGGCTAGGGGGTGTGTCTGTGTAAAGGCAGTTTTGATACAGCTTGCTCAACATTGCCCGTTGGTTAGTTGTTGGCGCGGTGCGCAGCTCCGCGCAAACGGGGTATGTTGGTTTACGCTTCTTTTGGCTGTTAGCACGCATATTACACTCAGCTCAGCTAGGGGCACACAGTTTCAGCATGTTAAACCACTGCTCACCTATGGGCACTCATTTTACACCTGTTAAACCACTGCTCACCTACGGGCAGATGCACTCATCTTGTTAAACTGTAGCTCAGCTATAGGCACATCTGGCATTTTTTATTATTTTGTTATCTCACATTTCTTCAAAATAAATGGCCTATTTCATTACATTTTACATAAAATATAATTTTATATGTGTACATATTTGTCAGGGACTTGTTTCTTGCTTATTTTACTAAAAATAAAAATTGATGTTGTGGGGGCTCGAACCATGACTGCCTGCTCTTCAGCCGACGTCTCTACCGCTACGCTATTGCTTCTTGGCTTACTTTGCATATTTAGTTCTTATATGCTTTTCCACTGACTGCTAACTGTGGCTAAGCTACTGGCACACCCGCGCAAACGAGCACACTCATGGGCAAACATCTTTACAATTAAAAAAAATATATATAACATGTTCATTTATATATTTTATGTTCATTGTCTGTGGGGGCATGTATTGTGTTGTGTTTATTCACATTTACATGGACTCTGTTGTGGGTGTTTACTTTGAGCACATTTACTCTTCTGGGGTCGTGTCCGCTTGCAGGGCTCAGCCTGCGGACACGCCCCCTACTTTCTTCCACGGACCGTGTTAGCCTTAGGTGTGATTCAGCATGCCCTCATGCATATGTATGACATGCTGATGTCACACCGTTTAACTGCAGCCTCCGTGTAAGCCTTGTATCTCTTACACGGAGGCTTTGTGAATCCTGCCCATTAACAAATGTTAAAATAAGAAGTTCCTGCTGTATAATAAGTACTAGGCTTATGAGCATCTGAGCTTGCTATAATCAAGGTAGCTAGTGGAGTGGAAAGAAAGGTAGTGGTTGGATGGGAAGGGTGATATTAGAGTGGGAGTTGCAAGGGCATAGCCAGCATGCTTATAGGTGCGATTTAGTAAAGTTTTGAAGTGGGTGCATAATGGTATGGAGGTAATTTTGGGTGGAAGGGAGTTCCATAATTTGGCTATGGTGCAAGAGAATACTGCTTCACCAGCAGAGTTATTGACTTTAGTGATCTGCAAGTGATTTTTGTTGCTGGATCTTAGTGGTCTGGTGGTGCGATAGGGTTGGAGTAGATTCTGGAAGGATGGGACATTTAGAGGATGGTTTACTAGTTTGTGAGCGAGTGAGAGTTGATACCACTGAAGGAGGTAAGGGAGTTCAAGCCAGCCCAGTTCAGCAAGTGAGAGACAGTGGTGACTATGTAGGATGGCCCTATGGTGAATTTGGCGATTTTGTTGTAGCAGGTCTTTAGCTTGTTTAGATCGCATTGCCTTAGGTTGGTATATATTGGAGAGGCATAAAGTAGGGTGGAGATAAGATGGGAATTTGCTATTAAAATCTTTGCTGCTTTGGTGAGAAGTTGCTTATTTCTGTATAATGCTCCTAGTTTTTTGTGGACTTTTTTTATGGTCATGGATATTTGAATGTCAAATTTTAATTTATTGTCTATTTCCACTCCTAGCAATTTGGTGTGTTCAGTTGGGTATATAGTGGTGTTGTCTTTTGCTGTGATGTTAAAGTGAGAGTTGTTTTGAGTATGTTTTCAGATCTTTCTGGTCTTGTTTGGCCTCAGAAAACACCCACACACATACACACACACACACACATACACACACACACACACACACACACACACACACACACACACACACACACACACACACACACACACACACACACTCCCACATATTTATTTGGCTGAAGTCATAATGGTCTGGACTGATTGCCTAGAACTTACCTATGAACCTATGCTTGTTAACTGGGGTAGAGAGCAATGATTCACACGGGACCATGCTGTCAGCCTCAACATGAACATACTGTGTAGTAAAATGATTTGTTTGGGGTCGCTCAAGCTTAGTTCCAGTGATAAGTTTAGCAAGTCTGTTTGGGTACACATATCCATCTGTGCAGAATATGCTGTTGTGCTGCTAAGCTACAATTATTGTTTTCAAAATATGAATGCCCTCATATGCATGTTTCTGCTGATACCTTCTGAAGCTAGACAGCAAATCACTCTCCCTGGCCTTTATGGTAATACTCTAAGAAATTGGCATTTTTTGTTTGTGTATTTGTAACATTTCATTAATCAGGAGTATGGCCTGCTTAGTAACCCATCCTCAGACCACACTACTCATTTATGAGTATAGTGTAGTGAGTATATACTGTCATAGACAGTAGACAATAGAATGCCAAACATCAAAATGTCATACCTGTAATATACTTAAGAATATATATTTTGAAGATGGATTAGAGTATATGAAAAGGATTGTTATGCATTTGTTTTCACTTACTATGTATAATGGCCTCCAGATATTCCTGTTTCCCCCCTTAATTTCAAATATTCAGAATGGAGTAAATGTATGTCATGCAGAAAAATCCATATAGGTTTTAATAAATCCAAAGTACTAAGCAAATGTATGTCTTCATTCAACCACAGAATCCATTGACAATGTGTGAAAAAAACACCTGCAGTATCAGAGAAAGAAGTTATTATATAAACGTATGTAACTGCTATAAAAGGTTGCCATGGTTTTCAGTATTCCACAGTAAAGCAAACAAGGGCATTACTGAAAAAAATAAATAAAAATAATAATCAACACTAGAAAAAACTTATAAAACAGTGTTTATGAAAATTGCTCAGGAGAAAAACAGATTTTGCAAACAGATACACAGTATGAACAGAACAAATATCATTTTCAAAGTAGGAGAGAACAGAACAAATGTCATTTTCAAAGTAGGAGATAAGACTCCCAGTATTTCTCTCATCAAATTAAGTCAAAGGTAAACAATTTAATCAGGTGACTTACCGAGCAGGACCTACTAGAGAGTGAGCAGAGACTTAATGAAAGCCTTTAACAAGTAACATTTCATAAACAAGTAATTCAGACTTTTTAAGCAGTTTTTCTTTGTTAACATATTATGTAGTCAGAACATTATTTAACTAAAATTAAAGTCCACATATGACAAGACTAAAATTATGTTAAATTAATTCATGGAATATCATACATATAATCATAGCAAAGTAGATCTTGTCGTGAAATTCTAAGTTGTGACAGAAGTTATCAGTGCTTCATATGTTGCAAAATCCTATAATTGACAGTAATATAATGCCATACATCATTAGGGAAATAGTCCAACCTGTACTTAAAAATATTGTCCCCACACCCTAATGACTAGATGGAGAATATTAAAGGTTGCTCATTAAAATAAGAGAGAAAAAAACAACATAAAGTGAAAGAAAAAATATAATGCAAATATTCAGCAGATACATTAGAATAAGTAATAAAGATCTTCTCCACAGGGGAAAAAAAGAAATGCATTCTAGCTATGAAATAGATTGCTAATGTGTAAGCATAAAAGGGAAAAGCATTAGTGCCCCCCCTCAGAATTTTTATGGCTATGTTTGCAATCACCTCCTTTGTACAGCTGTAACTGTGAAAGTTCTCTCTGCTGTAGGGAGACAGTTGTCGGCTTTTAAAGGTGCCGAGTCGGAACAGCTGTGACATTCCTTAATTTGTTTACTAGGTGTAAGAACTTCATCAAGTTTAATAGAGATACAAAAATAAATACAATCACAAATAAAGGCAGATTATATCTCTTTTTCCTGAATGCCAGATCTAGCTCTGACAGGTCCATTACTCTTGTATTTCAATAAATGTCCATCCTTGCTGTATTATAAATTTAATAGTGTCCTAGAACTAATATGTATCAAACTGTCCACTTCCATTTAATGAGCATTAGAGAAGACAATGACTTATAAAGCTAACTATAACTAGAAACATAATAGGCAAGCAATCATGGGAACATAAGATGTCTAGACATATACACCTTTAAGCAGACAGGCTTAAAAGTTCTTTCCACCATTTATAAGAACTCAGTAGTGTTCACTTCCCAAATCAAGAAAGGATAAAAATCATAGCTCTGATGCAGATTTGTGTTTACCCAACCAGTCATCAAGAAAATCCCTAAATGTAACCGAAGTAGTACTTTGACCTGTAGTGCTAACTTATTCCATGGGCTTGGAATACATTCATTTAGAAACCTACCTCTCCAGTGAGCCTTGTTTTTTTGTGAATGTAGATGTATAGCCTTAGTGTGGATATTTGCAAAATGACTGGTTTTGCAAATAAAGAGGAGGTCAAATAGGACTGGGTCTTTCATGTCTCTTAAAGCAAGATACAGACCACCTCACAACAACTTGTAGGCTTATTGAGTGCAAGGAAAGTCATTCAGATCTGTTGTAGTAGTTGAATGATTTAAGACCTTTAATTTTCTTGGTTGGAAATCTGTGGAGCTTTCCAGTTAATCGATGTGCTTGGATTCATACATACCAAAGGGGGCAAGGGAAGAGTACAGCGGTACGATGACTTCATGGATCTTGAAAATATTCCTTTAGAAATTAACTGGGTCAGCTAAAAGGATTTCCTAAATGTAGTGGAAACATGATAATCAAATGAGAGAAAGTTATTTACATAAGTCCCTAAGTCTCTTATAATTAATGTTGACTAAAGAGGAGTACCATTTATAACATACAAGGCAGGACAAACCTTTCTGCCAAACTTTACTATGATTTATTTTATTTTTTTAGTTTGAGACCATGCATGTCCATATTCCAACCTTTGCTGAAAATGATTTTATTATTGGATGAGTGGATAAGAGTACCCAGTTTGCATTTATCAACAAACATAGTCACCCACACTTCCAGGATATTGACTTGGAGATCTGAAAAATAAATTCCAAACAGTAAAGGGCCCAGAACTAATCCCTGTGGCAACACTACTAGTTACAAATTTACATTTAGGGAAGGAACCAACAACATTCACAATTTGGGATCTATTGGGTAGAGAATTTGCAATCAAACAGACAATGAAGAAGGTTATATTAATCTTGTCTAACTTTTCAATAATACAGTATGAGGATAGTGTCAAAATTTTTGGTCATGTTGAGATAAACAATGTGCACAGAATGCTTATTATCCACCCCCCTGTAATCTTTTCAAAAAAGCGTGGCTGGTTCAGGCAATAGGACATGCCCTTCACAAAACCAAACTGTCTGGGATGTACATCAGTTAAGTTGCATATATTTACATAAATGAGTTCTGCAATGATAATTTCCATGTCTTTGCATATAAGGCTGGTGAGGCTGATGGTTCTATAATTACCCAGGTTTGTATAAGAACCACTCTTGTATAGGGGAATTACAGTGGCTGTTCTCCAGACACCAGGAACAAACCCTGTAGATAGGATGAATTTCAACAGTTTAAATAGAGGTTCAGATAGTGCACACTTAGCACTGATTTGAATGCAGTCTGGTATGTTGTCTGGTCACATGAAAGTACTATTTTTAGCCTTTGATAGGGATTTTAATATTCGCTCCAAAGTAATTACTTTGGAAACTAAATTATTCGGGATAGTGGGAGCAATAATGTGGGTAGGAAGGGTAAGGTTAGCACTTAAATATATGAGCTAATATATTAGTTATATCATTGGAGCTGGAATGGCTGTTATTATTATTATGGGTGAGTTCTATGCAGTGTCGTAATATTCCTTAATTTTCTGACATAAGAAAGATTTGTAGTTCCCTTCAGAATACATGGCACTCTTATGTTCCTGCTTTACTTCATATTTTCTAACAGTGCTTTAAATCCCTTGCTGGCATGTTTTTGTGTAGACTTGAAGTTGTGGGATGGAGATTTTTTGCAACTTCGTATTATTTTCATTATTTTCATGTAAAATTTATCAAGTATGAGTGTTCCGCATATTTTGGGTGGATGGGTACTGACCTTTGTTTGCGACCGTTCAGGTGTAGGCAAACATCTGCAGAGAATGCAGCAGCCCTTTCAACTGAGTTCATTTGCAAGGGATTATTGGGAATTTTGCACAGCTCTTTTACAAGCTGAAGTTGGTTTGCCTTGGAAAAGTCCATAAAAATAGGTTTCATGCAGCTGATATGGTTTGGGAGAGAAACAGGAGAGTCATTAATGTTTGGAACTATGGCTTTAATAAAAACAGAAAATAAAAATGAAAAAAGCAAGAACCTATGGAGATCTTTGTGGAGCGATCATGGCAGAAGAGCAATGGAGAAGAACTATACTTGTGCGAGAATAACTCACTCTAGCAAGTAGTGCTCCAAAATGCAGGCAACTGACCTGCTATTTTAATTACGGCTTATTATAGTTCTTTATGGCTTGTGTACAGATTTCATATAAGCATTTAAAATAACAGGAATGTTGTTTTTTTGATTCTTTGGGGTAAACAATAAGATGTAATTAGGTCTTAATATGTGCAAAAAAATAGTTTATCTATAATTTAGCCCTTGACATTTTAAAAATAGCTGTGGTTATACTGATGAAAATGAGATAAAAATGATTATTTAGATACTGAAAGTTGGAGATAAAAGAACTTTATGATATATTGGTCCATACATTATTATTGTTATAATGTAAGCAAAAGGTTAAAATCACTACTGACAGTGAAATACTAGATCAGGCTGACTGTGTATCATTTCTTTCATAAGCTGTCAAAACAAAATCCAAGATAATTCCAAGTAAGGCTTGCAACTAATCTGATGTATCATATACAGGGAAAATTAAAATGTATGTCTTGATTGTTCATTCATTTGCCAAGAGAGAAAAAAGAAATTAATCAAATTTGGTAGAGCTAGGTCATTTATATAACAATGAAAAGAATGTGAACTCATATAAAGAAAAAATATTTTTAAAGTGAAGTCAATGAAAACTTGTGCATTTCTTTTGACTTCTTACGGAAGAGGTCTTAATTAAGGAAGATTGTACTATAAGATGTGTAAATATCTGAGGCATACCATGTAAAAAATTGTAGTAGCCACCAAACCACGATGCAGAAGCCAAAAAGATATTTTATTGAAGACAAAAGCTCAAATCAAATAAACTGTGAAGCGCTTTTCGTTTGATCTATGTCAAACTTCTTCAGACAAACAGCAGCAATGATGTCATTTCCTTATATAATTTTAAATTGTCAGCTGATGAACAATCTAATGATGTCATTTCCTTTTCACATATTGGTTACCAGTAATGCGCCATCTACTGGTTGGTTACCAAAATAACTGGATGTTTTTACAAAATTCATTAAAAAGAGCACAAAAATTCATTTAACAAAATTCTAATAATAATATTCTGAAAAATGTATATAAAATGTATTAAAAATCTAATTTTTTAAAAAAAAATTTATATAAGCATTAGTAAAAAATAACTGTGTATAAATATTTTACGTCAACTGTGACCAAAATGTCACTAGTGCAATATTCTACTTCATTTACTTTTTCTAAAAAAGACCATGAGTCTTTACAAATATGTGCAAATTTCTGGATGATTTTTTTAAGTTCATAATCAACAAATTGCGCACTAGCTGACGTAATTGACTTAATTAATTGAATTAATTTAGTGATAGGTCTGCTTGGCCAGTTTTATTAGAATTGAAAGAATTAAGATGGCAAATATTGACACAATCTGATACATGGCCAGGTCTCAATGAGAGAACATCTATCACTCCAGTATTAAAACTTAAAGCGTTGCACAGGGGAAAAATACATTAATATATTAATATTAATATTTAGAATTATGCTTTACAAGTTTGCAATGTTTGATGCACAGTGTTGTGTGTAATTAGATTTTTTTACTAATGCTTATATAAATTTTTTAAAAAAATTAGATTTTTAATATATTTTATATACATTTTTCAGAATATTATTATTAGAATTTTGTTAAATGAATTTTTTTGCTCTTTTTAATGAATTTTGTAAAAACATCCAGTTATTTTGGTAACCAACCAGTAGATGGTGCATTACTGATAACCAATATGTGAAAAAGAAATGACATCATTAGATTGCTCATCAGCTGACAGTTTGAAATTATATAAGGAAATGACATCATTGCTGCTGTTTGTCTGAAGACGTTTGACATAGATCAAACGAAAAGCGCTTCACAGTTTATTTGATTTGATCTTTTGTCTTCAATAAAATATCTTTTTGGTTTCTGCATCATGGTTTGGTGGCTACTCCTGGATATTTTCTTCAGTTTGTTATCGTTTATTTTCCAATGTAAAAAATTGTAATCTACTGTCTGTTGTAAATAACTCAAATGCCACGGTGGCTTGAAAGAGAATCTGATTCATGGTATTCATTTACTAAAATATAAGCAAAGGCAGGAATGCTTTCTAGTGGAACTGCATTAAAAGCAACATGATAAATTTAGCTGCTATGAGTTCACTTATTAGTTAGTTACTTACTTAGTCAGTGCTGGTTTAAGAAGTCTTTTCAGCTATGACCTAGGCCATGAAACTTGGTATTACTGATTATAAAGTATGAGTGATTAGCAACA